>NC_135213.1:36777577-36935077 GCF_052324685.1 Brachyhypopomus gauderio
TGTTCCTGTGCTGTCAGTGCAGCAGGGAGCGTCTGTCATTTACGCCCCAGGAGAGTCTTTGTTTGTTGGGCCCAGGTGATCGTGGATCGTGGGGTGGCATCACGCCAACACAGGCAAGCTGTTTCCTGTCCGCCTGGTGACTTCATCCAGGATGAAATCAGAGATTTACCGAGTGCCCAACACTCTCACCCATCTCACTCCTCATTTATCAGCCCTTCCTTTCACACTCCCACCTGTGTGAGCCTCCCCCCCCCCGTTCTCTGGCACGTGATGGCCTAATCCTGGTGCGCAGGAGTGTTGGAGTGAACCATCTGCCGCACTTATCTGGGGGTGTCGTGTAGATGGTGGGAAGAGGCCTGGCCGTGAGGAGCAGACGGCTGGTTTGGTTTTAGTGCTGCCCATTACGACAGGCGGGGCCCTCCCGTGAATAAGTAGCTGTAAGCTGACTGAACATTCAACAACGAGACAAGCTGAGATGAGTTTACGAGACAGACTGTTATCCAGTCCAACCCTCTAGTAATATATATGGGCTTTCACATCGTGTGCTGAATGCGTATGTGTGTGTGTGTGTGTGTGTGTGTGTGTGTGTGTGTGTGTGTGTGTGTGTGTGTGTGTGTGTGTGGGAGATAAGACCCTGGCGCAGTACAGCCGTGACTTCCTGAGAGCGGCAGAGTGGAAGACTGAGAGGGGACAGCAAGTGTGTAGACAGCTACACCTGCAGCAGCATGAGAACCAGCAGCTCCCACCCACACACACACACCACCCACACACACACACACCACCACCCACACACACCACCACCCACACACACCACCACCCACACACACCACCACACACACCACCACCCACACACACACACACCACCCACACCCACCACCACCCACACACACCCACCCACACACACCACCCACACACACCACCACCCACACCCACCCACACACACCACCCCCACCCACACACACCACCACCCACACACACCACCACCACCCACACACACCACCACCCACACACACCACCCACACCCACCACCACACACCCACACACACCACCCACACCCACCCACACACACCACCACCCACACCCACCACCACACACCACCACCCACACACACCACCCACACCACCACCCACACACTCCACCACCCACCCACACACACCACCACACACCACCACCCACACACACCACCACCCACCCACACAAACCACCACCCACACACACCACCACACACACACACACACACACCACCACCCACCCACCTACACACACCACCACACACACACACCACCCACACACACCACCACACACACCACCACCCACACACACCACCCACACACACCACCACCCACACACACCACCCACACACACCACCCACACACACCACCACCCACACACACCACCACCCACACACACCACCACCCACACACACCACCACACACACCACCACCCACACACACACACACCACCCACACCCACCACCACCCACACACACCCACCCACACACACCACCCACACACACCACCACCCACACCCACCCACACACACCACCCCCACCCACACACACCACCACCCACACACACCACCACCACCCACACACACCACCACCCACACACACCACCCACACCCACCACCACACACCCACACACACCACCCACACCCACACACACCACCACCCACACCCACCACCACACACCACCACCCACACACACCACCCACACCACCACCCACACACTCCACCACCCACCCACACACACCACCACACACCACCACCCACACACACCACCACCCACCCACACAAACCACCACCCACACACACCACCACACACACACACACACACACCACCACCCACCCACCTACACACACCACCACACACACACACCACCCACACACACCACCACACACACCACCACCCACACACACCACCCACACACACCACCCACACACACCACCCACACACACCACCACCCACACACACCACCACCCACCCACACACACCACCCACACACACCACCACCCACCCACACACACACACCACCCACACACACCCACCCACCCACACACACCCCACACTCACCCACCCACACACACCACCCACACACACACCACCCACACACACCACCCACACACACCACCCACACACACACACAGCCACCACCCACACTCACCCACCTACACACACCACCCACACACACCCACACAAACACACCCACCACCCACACCCACCACCACCCACACACACCACCCACACCCACCCACACACCCACCACCACACACCACCACCCACACACACCACCCACACCACCACCCACCCACACCACCACCCACACACACCACCACCCACACACTCCACCACCCACCCACACACCACCACACACCACCACCCACACACACCACCACCCACACACACCACCCACCCACACACACCACCCACACACACAAACCACCACCCACACACACCACCACACACACACACACACACACACCACCACCCACCCACACACACACACACCACCCACACACACCACCACCCACACACACCACCACCCACACCACCACCCACACACACCACCACACACACCACCCACACACACCACCCACACACACCACCCACACACACCACCCACACACACCACCACCCACACACACACCACCACCCACCCACACACACCACCACCCACCCACACACACCACCACCCACCCACACACACACACCACCCACACACACCCACCACCCACACACGCCACCCACCCACACACACCCCACACTCACCCACCCACACACACACCCACCACCCACACACACCACCCACCCACACACACCCACCACCCACACACACCACCCACACACACACACAGCCACCACCCACACTCACCCACCTACACACACCACCCACACCCACCCACACACACCCACCCACCACCCACACCCACCCACCCACACACACCACCCACACCCACCCACACACACCACCCACCCACACCCACCTACACACACCACCACCCACCCACACCCACCCACACACACCACCCACACCCACCACCACCCACCCACACACACCACCACCCACACACACCCACCCATACACACCACCCACACCCACCCACCCACACACCACCCACACACACCACCGCTCACCCACCAACCCACACACACCACCGCTCACCCACACCACCCACACACACCACCGACACCCACCCACACACCCCACCCACACACACCACCGCTCACCCACCCACACACACCACCGCTCACCCACCAACCCACACACACCACCGCTCACCCACACCACCCACCAACCCACACACACCACCCACACACCCCACCCACACACACCACCACTCACCCACCCACCCACACACACCACCACCCACACACACCACCCACACCCACCACCACCCACCCACCCACACACACCACCACCCACACACACCCACCCATACACACCACCTACACCCACCCACACACAACACCACCCACACCCACCCACACACACCACCCACACCCACCCACACACACCACCGCTCAGCCACCAACCCACACACACCACCGCTCACCCACACACACCACCCACACCCACCCACACACCCCACCCACACACACCACCCACACCCACCCACACACACCACCACTCACCCACCCACACACACCACCACCCACCACCGCTCATCCACCCACACACACCACCCACACCCACCCACACACACCACCACCCACACACACCACCCACACCCACCCACACACACCACCCACACACACACACCCACCACCCACACACACCACCCACACACACACCACCCACACACACACACCACCACCCACACACACCACCCACACACACACACCCACCACCCACACACACCACCCACACACACACACACACACCCACTACCCACACACACTCACCCACCCACACACACACCCACCCACCACCCACACTCACCCACCCACCCACACACACCCACACACACACACCCACACACACCACCACCCACACACACCCACCACCCACACTCACCCACCCACACACACCACCCACACCCACCCACACACACCACCACCCACACACACCCACCCACACACACACACCATCCACCCACACCCAACCACACACCCACCCACACACACCACCCACACCCACCCACACACACCTACACACACCACCACCCACACACACCACCACCCACACACACACACCACCCACACCCACCCACACATACCACCGCTCACCCACCCACCCACACACACCACCGCTCACCCACACCCACCCACACCACCCACACACTCCACCACCCACCCACACACACCACCACACACCACCACCCACACACACCACCACCCACACACACCACCCACCCACACACACCACCACCCACACACACCACCACACACACACACACACCACCACCCACCCACACACACACACACCACCCACACACACCACCACCCACACACACCACCACCCACACCACCACCCACACACACCACCACACACACCACCACCCACACACACCACCCACACACACCACCCACACACACCACCCACACACACCACCACCCACACACACACCACCACCCACCCACACACACCACCACCCACCCACACACACACACCACCCACACACACCCACCACCCACACACGCCACCCACCCACACACACCCCACACTCACCCACCCACACACACACCCACACACCCACCACCCACACACACCACCCACCCACACACACCCACCACCCACACACACCACCCACACACACACACAGCCACCACCCACACTCACCCACCTACACACACCACCCACACCCACCCACACACACCCACACACACCCACCCACCACCCACACCCACCCACCCACACACACCACCCACACCCACCCACACACACCACCCACCCACACCCACCTACACACACCCACCCACACACACCACCACCCACCCACACCCACCCACACACACCACCCACACCCACCACCACCCACCCACACACACCACCACCCACACACACCCACCCATACACACCACCCACACCCACCCACCCACACACCACCCACACACACCACCGCTCACCCACCAACCCACACACACCACCGCTCACCCACACCACCCACACACACCACCGACACCCACCCACACACCCCACCCACACACACCACCGCTCACCCACCCACACACACCACCGCTCACCCACCAACCCACACACACCACCGCTCACCCACACCACCCACCAACCCACACACACCACCCACACACCCCACCCACACACACCACCACTCACCCACCCACCCACACACACCACCACCCACACACACCACCCACACCCACCACCACCCACCCACCCACCCACACACACCACCACCCACACACACCCACCCATACACACCACCCACACCCACCCACACACAACACCACCCACACCCACCCACACACACCACCCACACCCACCCACACACACCACCGCTCAGCCACCAACCCACACACACCACCGCTCACCCACACACACCACCCACACCCACCCACACACCCCACCCACACACACCACCCACACCCACCCACACACACCACCACTCACCCACCCACACACACCACCACCCACCACCGCTCATCCACCCACACACACCACCCACACCCACCCACACACACCACCACCCACACACACCACCCACACCCACCCACACACACACACCCACCACCCACACACACCACCCACACACACACACACACACCACCCACACACACACACCACCACCCACACACACCACCCACACACACACACCCACCACCCACACACACACACACACACCCACTACCCACACACATTCACCCACCCACACACACACCCACCCACCACCCACACTCACCCACCCACACCCACCCACACACACCCACACACACACACCCACACACACCACCACCCACACACACCCACCACCCACACTCACCCACCCACACACACCACCCACACCCACCCACACACACACACCCACACACACCACCACCCACACACACCCACCACCCACACTCACCCACCCACACACACCACCACCCACACACACCCACCCACACACACACACCATCCACCCACACCCAACCACACACCCACCCACACACACCACCCACACCCACCCACACACACCTACACACACCACCACCCACACACACCACCACCCACACACACACACCCACACACACACCACCCACACCCACCCACACATACCACCGCTCACCCACCCACCCACACACACCACCGCTCACCCACACCCACCCACACCACCCACACACCACCCACACACCACCCACACCCACCCACACACACCACCCACATCCACCCACACACCACCCACACCCACCCACACACACCACCCACATCCACCCACACACCACCCACACACACCCACCACCCACACACACCCACACACACACACCATACACCCACCCACACACACCACCCACACACACCACCACCCACACACACCACCACCCACCCACCCACACACACCACCACCACCCACACCCACCCACACACACCACCACCCACCCACCCACACACACCACCACCTACACCCACCCACACACACCACCCACACACACCACCCACACCCACCCACACACACCACCACCCACCACCGCTCACCCACCCACACACACCCACACCCACCCACACACCACCCACACCCAACCACCCACACACACCACCACCCACACACACACACCACCCACACACACCACCACCCACACACACCACCACCCACCCACACACACCACCCACACACACCACCACCCACCCACACACACACACCACCCACACACACCCACCCACCCACACACACCCCACACTCACCCACCCACACACACCACCCACACACACACCACCCACACACACCACCCACCACCCACACACACCACCCACACACACACACACAGCCACCACCCACACTCACCCACCTACACACACCACCCACACACACCCACACACACACCCACCACCACCCACACACACCACCCACACCCACCCACACACCCACCACCACACACCACCACCCACACACTCCACCACCCACCCACTCCACCACCCACCCACACACACCACCACCCACACACACCACCACCCACACACACCACCCACCCACACACACCACCCACACACACAAACCACCACCCACACACACCACCACACACACACACACACCACCACCCACCCACACACACCACCACACACACACACACACCACCCACACACACCACCACCCACACACACCACCACCCACACACACCACCACCCACACCACCACACACACCACCCACACACACCACCACACACACCACCACCCACACACACCACCACACACACCACCCACACACACCACCACCCACACACACCACCACCCACACACACACCACCACCCACCCACACACACCACCACCCACCCACACACACCACCACCCACCCACACACACACACCACCCACACACACCCACCACCCACACACGCCACCCACCCACACACACCCCACACTCACCCACCCACACACACACCCACACACCCACCACCCACACACACCACCCACCCACACACACCCACCACCCACACACACCACCCACACACACACACAGCCACCACCCACACTCACCCACCTACACACACCACCCACACCCACCCACACACACCCACACACACCCACCCACCACCCACACCCACCCACCCACACACACCACCCACCCACACCCACCTACACACACCCACCCACACACACCACCACCCACCCACACACACCACCACCCACACCCACCCACACACACCACCACCCACCCACACACACCACCACCCACACACACCCACCCATACATACCACCCACCCACACACCACCCACACACACCACCGCTCACCCACCAACCCACACACACCACCGCTCACCCACACCACCCACACACACCACCGACACCCACCCACACACCCCACCCACACCCACCCACACACACCACCGCTCACCCACCCACACACACCACCCACACCCACCACCGCTCACCCACCAACCCACACACACCACCGCTCACCCACACCACCCACCAACCCACACACACCACCCACACACCCCACCCACACACACCACCACTCACCCACCCACCCACACACACCACCACCCACACACACCACCCACACCCACCACCACCCACCCACCCACCCACACACACCACCACCCACACACATCCACCCATACACACCACCCACACCCACCCACACACAACACCACCCACACCCACCCACACACACCACCCACACCCACCCACACACACCACCGCTCAGCCACCAACCCACACACACCACCGCTCACCCACACCACCCACACACACCACCCACACCACCCACACACCCCACCCACACACACCACCCACACCCACCCACACACACCACCACTCACCCACCCACACACACCACCACCCACCACCGCTCATCCACCCACACACACCACCCACACACACCACCACCCACACACACCACCCACACCCACCCACACACACCACCCACACACACACACCCACCACCACACACACACCCACCCACACACACACACCCACCACCCACACACACACACCACCACCCACACACACCACCCACACACACCACCCACACACACACACCCACCACCCACACACACCACCCACACACACACACCCACCACCCACACACACCACACACCACCCACACACACCCACTACCCACACACACTCACCCACCCACACACACACCCACCCACCACCCACACTCACCCACCCACACACACACACACACACACACACCCACACACACCACCACCCACACACACCCACCACCCACACTCACCCACCCACACACACCACCCACACCCACCCACACACACACACCCACACACACCACCACCCACACACACCCACCACCCACACTCACCCACCCACACACACCACCCACACCCACCTACACACACCACCACCCACACACACCCACCCACACACACACCCAACCACACACCCACCCACACCCACCCACACACACCTACACACACCACCACCCACACACACCACCACCCACACACACACACCACCCACACCCACCCACCCACACACACACCACCCACACCCACCCACACATACCACCGCTCACCCACCCACCCACACACACCACCGCTCACCCACACCACCACACACACACACCACCACACACACCACCACACACACCACCCACACACACCACCACCCACACACCACACACACCACCCACATCCACCCACACACCACCCACACCCACCCACACACACCACCCACATCCACCCACACACCACCCACACACACCCACACACACCACCACCCACACACACCCACACACACACACCATCCACCCACACCCACACACACCACCACCCACCCACCCACACACACCACCACCCACACCCACCCACACACACCACCACCCACACCCACCCACACACACCACCACCTACACCCACCCACACACACCACCCACACCCACCCACACACACCACCACCCACCACCGCTCACCCACCCACACCCACACACACCACCCACACCCACCCACACACCACCCACACCCAACCACCCACACACACCACCCACACACACCACCACCCACCCACCCACACACACCACCACCCACACCCACCCACCCACACACACCACCCACACCCACCCACACACCACCCACACACACCACCCACACCCACCCACACACACCACCACCCACCACCGCTCACCCACCCACACACACCCACACACACCACCCACACACACCACCACCCACACACACCACCGCTCACCCACACCACCCACACACACCACCACCCCACACACACCACCACCCACACACACACCACCACCCACCCACACACACCACCACCCACCCACACACACCACCACCCACCCACACACACACACCACCCACACACACCCACCACCCACACACGCCACCCACCCACACACACCCCACACACACCCCACACTCACCCACCCACACACACACCCACACACACCACCCACCCACACACACCCACCACCCACACACACCACCCACACACACACACAGCCACCACCCACACTCACCCACCTACACACACCACCCACACCCACCCACACACACCCACACACACCCACCCACCACCCACACCCACCCACCCACACACACCACCCACCCACACCCACCTACACACACCCACCCACACACACCACCACCCACCCACACACACCACCACCCACACCCACCCACACACACCACCACCCACCCACACACACCACCACCCACACACACCCACCCATACATACCACCCACCCACACACCACCCACACACACCACCGCTCACCCACCAACCCACACACACCACCGCTCACCCACACCACCCACACACACCACCGACACCCACCCACACACCCCACCCACACCCACCCACACACACCACCGCTCACCCACCCACACACACCACCCACACCCACCACCGCTCACCCACCAACCCACACACACCACCGCTCACCCACACCACCCACCAACCCACACACACCACCCACACACCCCACCCACACACACCACCACTCACCCACCCACCCACACACACCACCACCCACACACACCACCCACACCCACCACCACCCACCCACCCACCCACACACACCACCACCCACACACACCCACCCATACACACCACCCACACCCACCCACACACAACACCACCCACACCCACCCACACACACCACCCACACCCACCCACACACACCACCGCTCAGCCACCAACCCACACACACCACCGCTCACCCACACCACCCACACACACCACCCACACCACCCACACACCCCACCCACACACACCACCCACACCCACCCACACACACCACCACTCACCCACCCACACACACCACCACCCACCACCGCTCATCCACCCACACACACCACCCACACACACCACCACCCACACACACCACCCACACCCACCCACACACACCACCCACACACACACACCCACCACCCACACACACCACCCACACACACACACCCACCACCCACACACACACACCACCACCCACACACACCACCCACACACACCACCCACACACACACACCCACCACCCACACACACCACCCACACACACACACCCACCACCCACACACACCACCCACACACACACCCACTACCCACACACACTCACCCACCCACACACACACCCACCCACCACCCACACTCACCCACCCACACACACCCACACACACACACCCACACACACCACCACCCACACACACCCACCACCCACACTCACCCACCCACACACACCACCCACACCCACCCACACACACACACCCACACACACCACCACCCACACACACCCACCACCCACACTCACCCACCCACACACACCACCCACACCCACCTACACACACCACCACCCACACACACCCACCCACACACACACCCAACCACACACCCACCCACACCCACCCACACACACCTACACACACCACCACCCACACACACCACCACCCACACACACACACCACCCACACCCACCCACCCACACACACACCACCCACACCCACCCACACATACCACCGCTCACCCACCCACCCACACACACCACCGCTCACCCACACCACCACACACACACACCACCACACACACCACCACACACACCACCCACACACACCACCACCCACACACCACACACACCACCCACATCCACCCACACACCACCCACACCCACCCACACACACCACCCACATCCACCCACACACCACCCACACACACCCACACACACCACCACCCACACACACCCACACACACACACCATCCACCCACACCCACACACACCACCACCCACCCACCCACACACACCACCACCCACACCCACCCACACACACCACCACCCACACCCACCCACACACACCACCACCTACACCCACCCACACACACCACCCACACCCACCCACACACACCACCACCCACCACCGCTCACCCACCCACACCCACACACACCACCCACACCCACCCACACACCACCCACACCCAACCACCCACACACACCACCCACACACACCACCACCCACCCACCCACACACACCACCACCCACACCCACCCACCCACACACACCACCCACACCCACCCACACACCACCCACACACACCACCCACACCCACCCACACACACCACCACCCACCACCGCTCACCCACCCACACACACCCACACACACCACCCACACACACCACCACCCACACACACCACCGCTCACCCACACCACCCACACACACCCACACACACCCACCCACCCACACACACCCTCGGAACCCTGGAGGCTGGTGGGGCTGACCAGGGCTTGGGGGGGCAGCTCTCTCAGGGCCAGGAGCAGGAGGGCAGCAGATCGAGCTAGAAGTGGAGAGAGAGAGAGAGAGAGAGAGAGAGAGAGAGAGAGAGAGAGAGAGGGTTCTCCAGTCTTCCTTCCTCCCTTCTAAACATTCACACGACCTGCCCATCTTTTGTGTGGGTTCTTCAGAACTGTGTGTGTGTGTGTGTGTGTGTGTGTGTGTGTGTGTGTGTGTGTGTGTGGGGGGTGGTGACTCCTGTTTCTGTCAGCTCTGTGTGTCGGGCGTGCAGGCAGGGCCCAGATGAAGCGATGTGTGTGCGTGCGTGCGTGTGTGCGTGCCTGTGTCCGTGCGTGTGTGATAGGGCCCAGGTGGAGCGATGTGTGTGTGTGTGTGTGTGTGTGTGTGTGTGTGTGTGTGTGTGTGTGTGTGTGTGTGTGTGTGTGTGTGTGTGTGTGTGTGTGATAGGGCCCAGGTGGAGCGATGGTTCACTCTGCGTGTTTATTCACTTTATTCAGAGAAACAGAGCACAGCCTATGCTCCAATTCTACAGTCACTTTCGCTGTCTGTTATTTTATATAAGTTGTTATTTTTGCAAACTTGAGGATATTTGTAGAGAAGTAAACACCCCCTTCATACAGTATATCAAAACTTCACAGCTTCATTTTTCACAAATACGCCATGCTACAATCTTCTAGCTGTCGTATATGACGGCTGAACAGGTTTTGTGTGTTTTGCTGCTGTTAAATAGGCCACAGGATTCATTGAATATTCATGCTGCCTGAATGTTTGTTATTGACACCATTAGCATATTTCTCCCAGATGAGTCCAGACACCCGCAACAGAGCTCGCAAAATTCCTTCTTCCCGTGTCTCCATCTCACACTCCTACTGCAGGGTAGTGTATGTCATCTGTGGCACTGGAAAACAACCTCCCCCCCTCCCCCCTCCTCCCCTCCCCGCCCCCACCCCCGTGCCCCCCCCCCACACACACAGGTAGTCTGGGGGTGCATTAGTCTCCCCCCCTCTCCTCCCCTCTCCTCCACCCTCCCCTCCTCCCCTCTCCTCTCCTCTCCCCTCCCCCCCCCCCTCTGTGTCCCCCCCCCCACACACAGGTAGTCTGGGGGTGCATTAGTCTCTTCCCTGCATCTGTCGTCCTCCCTGACAGCTTAGATGTGAAAACAAAAAGCAGAAGGACTGAGAGAGGAGATAAGATGAGCCCAAAAGACGAGTAGATCCATCCTTCCCTCCGAGCCCTGTAGCTTTCAGGTGGGGGAGGGGTGTGGTGGGGGGGGTGTAGTGGAGGGGGTGTGGTGGGGGGTGTGGTGGGGGGGTGTGGTGGTGGGAGGGTGTGGTGATGGGAGGGTGTGGTGGGGGGGTGTGGTGGTGGGGGTGTGGTGGAGGGGGTGTGGTGGGGGGGTGTGGTGATGGGAGGGTGTGGTGGGGGGGTGTGGTGGTGGGGGTGTGGTGGTGGGGGGGTGTGGTGGTGGGAGGGTGTGGTGATGGGAGGGTGTGGTGGTGGGGTGTGGTGGAGGGGGTGTGGTGGGAGGGTGTGGTGGTGGGGTGTGGTGGAGGGGGTGTGGTGGGAGGGTGTGGTGGTGGGGGGTGTGGTGGTGGAAGGGTGTGGTGGTGGAAGGGTGTGGTGGTGGGGTGTGGGTGTGGTGGTGGGGGGTATGGTGGTGTGGTGGGGGGGTGTGGGTGTGGTGGTGGGGGGTGTGGTGGGAGGGTGTGGTGGTGGAGGGGGTGTGGTGGAGGGGGTGTGGTGGGGGGGTGTGGTGGTGGGAGGGTGTGGTGGTGGGGTGTGGTGGTGGGGGTGTGGTGGTGGGGGGGTGTGGTGGAGGGAGGGTGTGGTGGTGGGGGGGTGTGGTGGTGGGGTGTGGTGGTGGGGGTGTGGTGGAGGGAGGGTGTGGTGGGGGGTGTGGTGGAGGGGGTGTGGTGGTGGGGTGTGGTGGTGGGGGTGTGGTGGGGGGGTGTGGTGGGGGGGGGTGTGGTGGGAGGGTGTGGTGGAGGGGGTGTGGTGGTGGGGGGTGTGGTGGGGGTGTGGTGGTGGGGTGTGGTGGGGGCGGGTGTGGTGGGGGGTGTGGTGGGGGTGTGGTGGAGGGGGGTGTGGTGGGAGGGTGTGGTGGAGGGGTGTGGTGGGAGGGTGTGGTGGGGGGGTGTGGTGGGGGTGTGGTGGGGGTGTGGTGGGGGTGTGGTGGGGGTGTGGTGGGGTGTGGTGGTGGGGGTGTGGTGGTGGGGTGTGGTGGGGGGGTGTAGTGGAGGGGGTGTGGTGGGAGGGTGTGGTGGTGGGGGGGTGTGGTGGGGGGTGTGGTGGAGGGGGGTGTGGTGGGAGGGTGTGGTGGAGGGGTGTGGTGGGAGGGTGTGGTGGGGGGGTGTGGTGGGGGGGGTGTGGTGGTGGGTGTGGTGGTGGGAGGGTGTGGTGGTGGGGTGTGGTGTGGTGGAGGGAGGGTGTGGTGGGAGGGTGTGGTGGAGGGGGTGTGGTGGAGGGAGGGTGTGGTGGGGGGTGTGGTGGTGGGGGTGTGGTGGAGGGGGTGTGGTGGAGGGGGTGTGGTGGTGGGGTGTGGTGGTGGGGGTGTGGTGGTGGGGTGTGGTGGGAGGGTGTGGTGGAGGGGTGTGGTGGGGGGGTGTGGTGGGGGGGTGTGGTGGTGGGTGTGGTGGAGGGGGGGGGGGGGGGGGGGGGGGTCTCTTAGTCCTTCTTCCCCAAATTCCGCATCATGCATTATGCATGATGTGCCCCGCCCTTGCACGCAAACATTTTCACTTTCATGCTTTTCAAGTCCTCTCTGTGCTTCTAGGGTTTTTATCTCTCTTTCTCTCTCCCTCTTTCTCTCCCTCTTTCTCTTCCCCCTGCAGGAACACACATATGGCTCAGCGTGAAATATTTCTTCTCTCAGCGTTAACTTGATTACTCTGGTTTGTTCTTAGCCTTGTCTCTCCCCCCCCAACTCCCCAACTCCCCAACCCCTGTCTTGTTGTCCCAGACACACATTTGTCAGGAAAGAAGCCGTCATTTCCTGAGCTGTTCCAGCAGCCTGTGGGAGAGACAGCTCACAGCTACCCACCTCATTCCTGTCCTTTAATTACGAACTGCTGAACAGTCCAATTTCATAAATACAATCAGAGGCCAGTAATGACTGACCAGTGTGGGACACCTTGAGCCTGATACTGGAACTACTGAGTTTAAAACTTCTGTGCCGCTTCATAAAAGCTTGTTGAATATATTGAGTGCACTGCGGTGAGTTTGGATTGTGTTGAACTGTCTAGCTGGACATCACCCCTCGTCTTACACTGGGACAAACCGAAACATGAGTGTATTCATGCGTACGCCTCCTGATCCGTGTACTCTCTTGGCTGTGATGATGAATGTGCTGTCCACATCCTTTCCACTATAAATTCAATGTACCTTAATACTTTGTGAGTCTCTATTCAGACATGCATCCTGTGAGCCAAAGCTAATTTCTCTCTTGCTGTTTCTGACAGCATGGCGCGTAGGTAGTTAGCATTACCAGGGCCGTGTGTAGCATCCCGCTAGCACAGCGCTCATGCACAGAGATTGGGAATCGACTGGGTTGAGCGAACACAGAGAGTCGCTATACGAGCGCTGAGCAGAAGTGCAGGGGGCCACAGACCAACCTGCTGCTTTCTGCATGGTGGGGGTGGATTTGCAGTCTAATGAACCGAGTGGAGGAGAGACTGAGGGGGATGGGTTAGTGTAGTCAGGAGAGAGAGTCTGTGTGTGTGTGTGTGTGTGTGTGTGTGTGTGTGTGTGTGTGTGTGTGTGTGTGTGTGTGTGTGTGTGTGTGTGTGTGTGTGTGTGTGTGTGTGTGTGCACGTGTGTGTGTGTGTGTGTGTGTGTGTGTGTGCTGTCCACAGAGACCTTAGCTGCATAATAACCAACACAAAACTGCATAGTTTGCATTTTTTGTTTGTTTTGTTTTGTTTGTTTTGTTTTGTGTCATTATCAGGGGACAATATGCTGGAAATAGAAGCTTTAAACTGTAACCGTAAAAAGCAGGACTGAGAGAGAGAGAGGGAGAAAGAGGGAGAGAGAGAGAGTGTGTGAGAGGATGAGAATCAGAGGGGGGTGAGACATGGTGATGGTGCACCACAGACTTCAGACTGCATTCTAGATCTGTGCAGTGTAGATCTGTGCAGTGTAGATCTGTGCAGTGTAGATCTGTGCTGTGTAGATCTGTGCAGTGTAGATCTGTGCTGTGTAGATCTGTGCTGTGTAGATCTGTGCAGTGTAGATCTGTGCAGTCTAGATCTGTGCAGTCTAGATCAGTGCTGTGCTGTGTAGACCTTTACATTGTAGATCTGTGCAGTCTAGATCTGTGCTGTGCTGTGTAGATCTGTGCTGTCTAGATATGTGCAGTGTAGATCTGTTCAGTCTAGATCTAGTCTGTTATTGGTGCTCCAAGCTGAAATAGTCATGCATCAGTTTCCTAAAATCTCAATATTACTATTTTAATGATGGACCGAATAACATCACTACTAATTGTCAGGTAGTGACTTGTTTGCAAATGCATATTTAAAGCTTAAGAAATCCATGTTGTTTGAAGCCTAAAAAATTCTGTTAAAGTTTCAAAATATGGGTGTGTTACTATGGGGTGTGAATTCAGGGCAGTCATGGCCTGGCGGTTAGGGAACTGGTCTTGTGACCGGAGGGTCGTGGGTTCGATTCCCAGACAGGCCATGACTGAGGTGCCCTTGAGCAAGGCACTTAACCCCAACTGCTCCCCGGGCGCCGGGCTAGGGCTGCCCACCGCTCTGGGCACGTGTAATCCACAGCCCCCTAGTAATCACTAGTGTTTGTGTGTTCTGACTGCACAGATGGGTTAAAAGCGGAGGACAAATTTCGATTGGGGTGTAAAAAATCACAATTGACAAAATATGGCACATTTCTAATATTCTGGAAACATTTTACTAGTGGTGAGTAAAAATGTGTTTCCCTAAAACATGTTTATAACTTGAAATGATCCAAAGAGCATTTTTTTCACTACAATTAATGCAGCATTTCACTGCACCTGTAGTTAAAATAGTAGTTAATGTTGGATGGTGATGCACATGTAGATGCAATACATGCATTTCAGAACAACGCTCACAGATATATATGACTGTTTCTATACTATTCTATTCTATTCTATTCTATTCTATTCTATTCTATTCTATTCTATATGCACAGTCATATGAATATTTCAGCTTGTGTGTGTGTATTCTCATTATTTGTTCCTGGGTTCCTGGGTAGCTGCTTCATTGTGTCTTAGCAGAGCAGAAATGCACAGCTGAGATTTGACGTGGACATGGATGAGCAGATCCAGTGTGAATCCAGCATGCCACTCAAAATCAGATGGAGCCTCCCCACACCAGCGTGGGCTGTAGGCTGCCGGTCCAGACTAACAGATCAATTAATGACTGCTGAGATATGGAAGATGGTTAGAAACAGAACTCCTATAACATTTGTTCGAGTTTTTTACTCATCACAAAAACTTGGTATTAGATATATCTCAATGGTGGGGCCGATGCCATCACGAAGCTGTTGATGGCAAATGATACAACTGGTCTTGGAATCAACTTCAAGGCAAAACAAAGTGCAATCATTACATAAAGATCTGGTCAAAAATGAGCTTCCTGTGTAAGTCTTCCCATCACATTCAGCCTTTCTTTCTGTGTACTTTTCTTCAGGATATCATAAATTTTCTATACTACCCTGCAAGGCAGCTGGTAATTTTGAAGTTATGTAGTTATATTATGCACGCTTAGGGAGTGAGTGAGTAATTTTAGGAGAATGGCGTTATATCTTACATTATGAGTGTTTCAAATAAAATATTGCGCTTTCGACACCCTGCAGGTGTTTAAACCTGGGGCGTCCCCTGGGTGAGGTAGAAATGTTAAACAGTTTGTTTGGTTTGGAGTCTGTCTGGTCTATTCTTAGTCCAGTCTGCAGAACCTTCTGGAATGTTCTGGTGTGATTTATGCGTGTAGATGTTTTAATTGTCCGATGCTTAAGCACGTGTGGTGGTTTGGTTGAGTGTGTGTTCACATGGTTTGACCAGGCGAGGTTTTTCTTCCACAAAGCGGCAGTGTTTAGGAGTTTCACAGGTACAATGGTGTCTAGTTCTCACCTGTGGCAGTGTACAGCAGGAGAAGTATTATTCCAGACAGTACTGGGTGATGAAGAGCTGCAAAACCCGATATCTCTCTCTCTCTCTCTCTCTCTCTCTCTCTCTCTCTCTCTGCCGCTCTATCAGAGTAGCTTTATGTGTACAATTCCTGTAAAAAGAAATAAACACATCTGAACTGTGTTTAATTCAGGTCAAATTCACATCTGACACAATCTGTAAAGCCAGCGGAAGCAGAAAACGTTTCAGACCAAACTAAAAGCTCTTCTTTAAGGACCTGACCTGTAAGCCGCATGCGAGCGCTAATCAGAGCGGATGAACACAAAGAGCTGTGTGGCGGCTGCGGTGTTGTGATCCGCCCGGCACCGGGTACTGACCTTCTGGTCCAGGCCAGGGCAGCTTGATGAATCGGGCCTGTCTCCTCCAGAGACGTTGGTCCATACGTTGGTCCTGGAGAAAACGCTCTTCGTCTGGGAACACTCGAACACCCTGCAGCTGCATGTCGTGTGTGTGTGTGTGAGTGTGTGTCTGTGTGTGTGCGTGTGTGTGCCCAATAGCCATTAGGTCCAACTCAACACATTCTCCTGGGGATTTCCTTGGGTCTATTTGATGGAAAGAAACTGTAAAATATGTTGGCTTGTACACTGCGATGAAATTTTTGCTTTTTCCATGATTTTTTTTTACTGAATTCTTTCTAATAAAACGCTGGGTGTTGATGTCCAGTAGACATGTCAAGTACTTTATTTTACTTGAAACTACCACTGTGAATCATAATCGTATTACTTTTGATGGTTTTCTATTGATTTTAAGCTGATATTTTTCATTCTTGGATATACAGTGTCTGTCTCACACTTCAGATCAAAACTAATTCAATATATGCAGACCATTAACCTTGGATTTACACTGAACTCTCTGTGGAGACTTGTCCAAATTACCATAACACCAGTCAACCGTGCACAGTCTCTGCACAGGTGTTGCACCATTCCCTCGACGCGGTGACAGACGCTGCCGCTGTAAGCTAACGTGCGCTATGGCATATATTTCGGGAGAGGGCTGTCTTCTGGGTCAGTACTCGGAGGGGAACGAAATGTGTGCCAGATCTGGCAGCACAGTTGTGTTGGGGAGCACCGATCAGGAGACACGTGCCAGGCTCGGTCGTATCGCCATATACGTTTGTATATGCTCTACGTACACTGGATGGTTTTCAGCCTACAGTGTAACCACCTAGACTGCTAGCAGAATAGCGTTCTGGCAATATTATCATTCCTGTTGTGCTATTGTATTTAGTTTCTATAACTAATTGATATAGTAACTCATTTAACTAATTAATTCATTTAATATTATAGCTAATGGATTTAGATGTATGAACAAATGTATCATCAAATATTTTTAGTTAAGGCTAGCATCTAAAACACCCGCTGAAATCTGGTTTTGTGTGTGTGTGTGTGTGTGTGTGTGAGGAGGGTATTCTGCTGGCTTTCTCAGACATTTAGTATATATTTCACACAATGCCTTTGCAATTAACTGTAGACCACTGTGGGCCTGAACATCCCACTGTTGTAGGACTGATGGGCCTTACAGGCATGTGTGGAGCACAGCTCTCTCTTTATTTCGCTGTGTTGGTTGTATTGTCATGAAGGCCTGCACTGTAGTGTCAGTAGTACTTATGTTTAGTATGTCATTCTATGTACTCAACTAACAATTTGCAGATGCCACAAAATGAAACCAAAAACTGTTGCGAAACTACCAAACTACTAGTCTAATTAAAAATAATATCTGTTCCCCCCACCACATTTTTCCACTGATTAAAGCTCTTTTTTAAGACTCTGCCTTCAAAGACACAGGTTCTCCCAATGGCTCCCCATCTCTCCACCGTAGAGCTGTATCAGTGGCCCCTAACCTCTTTATAGATAAACTATTGATCATCCTCGCTCATCCTCCTGAGCAATTCTCTTGAAAATTATTCAAAACCCACAATTTAGATGCTCCTCTGCGCAGCTCATTAATCAGAGATGTGTCTGCACCCACAGCCCTCAGAGAAGGTCTTCAGTAATGCAGACTAGAATTCAAATAGCATTTTTCTGTCTGCTGTACAGACCCTCTGCTTAGGGAGGGGTCTCACAGACACACACACACACACACACATACAGTACTGCTGGTGCAGCTTAACAGAGACAGACATTCTGACACTTGTCTATCCATGCAGTGAAGTGTAAATTAGACAGTACAGGAAGGGGAAGGTGCCTTAATGACTGAAGGATGAATTCTTACATTTTCATACGCTATCTGTGTCGATAGATAGAGAATGATTGGCATTATATTCTTTCCATCTGTCAGTATGTCTCTCTCTCTCTCTGTCCCTTCCTTTCTCTGCCCATCACCCCCCCCCCCCAAACACACACACACACCTCCTTTGCTTTTCTCTTTCTCCGCCTATAATATTGCTCATCGCCCTCCTGCCTGTCACCACGGCGACCAGCGGTATCAGGCTCATGGTGAATCTGTCATCATGTCAGCAGAGAGGCTCAATTAAAAGAGCACCCAGGACCCAGGTTCAAATTAATGATGACACCTTCATTTTTCCAGAAGCATCTGTGGGCTTCCTCACCCGACCTTGCTGTGCTGCCCTTTGTATGAAAGACAGGAAATTTTCACAGGGGTCTTCTTTCTTTTTTTCTCAGATTTCCCTGAATTTTGCCTCTCATCTACTCATTCTCTGTTCTGTCAGCTCTATCTGCCTCAGACAGTCTCCTTTTAAACAAAGACATGAATCGGTGATGTCTCATACAAAGGTTCACAGCTGCACCGAAATGTTCTCCGAAGAACCGTCTTCTTTGTCGTTGCACTGTACACTAAGAACTAGACGGTGGAACCCCTGAACCTCTCGATTCACCACATCACTCCCTGGTTCCTCACCTCCTTGCTCAACACTCCTAGTGCTTTACCTGTGCACACCAACCCTGGAGGCAAAACAATACCACCGACAGAACTGTTCATACAGACCAACGGGGAGAGCTTAAACTGACAAAGCAGGTAGTATGGAGGGTGATAGCCAGGTTCCAGGTCATTAACGCTTGGACAACAAAGAGGAAGGTAATGCTTGATATCTCCCCCTTCTCCAAACCCCAAACCATTTTTTATTGCAGTGGAGTCATATTGATCTATGGCTCAGATGATGAAATGGGTCCGCAGCTGATTTTAAAAAGCCACAGAGCCTTTGCAGGGGTCAGATAACCCTGAGCAATCTATCCCTTTTGGTTGAAGGCCATGCTGGAGATGCCCTCTTTGTTTAGTGCAGCTTTCGAGTTAAGCACACGTCAATCAAAGAACAGTCTCCCTTCACCCTGTGTGTTTGAGTTTGACTGTAGTGAGCTGGCTACGAGCACAGGGTTATTGTTGGTTTGGTGTTCACCCCTCTTAGGTATCACATGTGTGTCTCAGCAGAGGCTGTAATTACACTGTTTTCATAGCTCTCGCTTTACGTCCTTCAACGCATTCAGCAGTGCAGGAGGTGAAATGTTCGAGTTCAGTGTCTATCACTTACATCCAGGAAATATGTGTCTATGACTGAACTGACTGAATTTTCCTACAACTCTAGTTTCATAAGTCATTGGCTGTGATGTGGCATATTTCACCTTCATATGGAGCACTCTATTACGCTGCCATGAGTAAAGAATGAGTCAAGGTGAGAATGTTATTATGGCAGTATTATATCTGTGTCGAGCTCGTCGGGATTTATAATGCGTGGATGAGGAATCCGCACCACGGCATCATCATGTTTCATGGAGCTATTTTAGATATCATCTAGCGCGGTGTCACTGGAGTTAGCATTAGGGATAGTTCGCTCATATCGTTGGACGTCTGCTGCCTGTCTGAGACGGATTAAGACACTAAGGTCAAAGAGACACAGAGACACCAAGCTATCCAGCTGCTCTGGGGCATCCTTCACATTAAGTCAAAGGTACACTCCAGTTCTTTAATTTAATTGGAAGGTCACCAGTCATGTAACGCCAGCTAGCCTGTAATTAACACCCCCCGTCCCCCCGTAACTTGTTTAAATGTCCTCTTCCTGATATATCCACACATAGTGTGTCTTTTTTATGTTGATGGAAGGCAGTGGCATTGAAGTGCAGATTTTACAGCACATCTCTTAAGCTGGGGTTCTAGTTATTGGTCCTCTACTCCCGCCAGTTTGTAACATCGAGAGCGTCTTTGTCATAGACATCTCATTCCTTACGTCACTGCCATTTCAAAGTCTGCTGGGTATTAATTACAAAGATGACAGAAAAGACACGCGGATAGAGAAGATGACACAGAGTGCTCTTAACTTAAGAGGTTTGGTTTTGTTCCGTAGTGTCAGCCATCTTTCCACAGAGCAAATTCTTCCACAGCCTTGGTGGTTTGGTTAAAATTTATTGTAATTTACTTACACTGCCACAGTTGAGTTTGGTTTTATTTCAGATCGTGTGTTTCAAATAAAATGTTGACTTTATGCTACACGTGGTTAAAAACTATGCCATGAAATATTAATGAACATGTATAGGCAGTTTCTTTTAAATATAGCCCAGTAAACAAGTTCTGTCATGCTTGATACACAAAGATTTTCAAACCACAGAAATGAAGGTTGAGTCAAATGATGCCTTCAAACACCCCAACCCCAACACATATCTGGGATGCATTGCCAAATTTATGACTCTGAGTGATGGAATCACGATTTTGCCTCCAGTGGTTATGAATCAGTGAAGCGGGACTTTATTAATCTGCGTACCACGCTGAACATAGCGGAACATTCCAGACAGTTTGCTGAGATAAACTCGCTACTCAGACATTAAGCAGACAAGAGTTCCATCCTGTTGCTGGTCCAGGGGATTGGGACTATTGTCATAAGCTACACAGCCATCTAGCTAGTGTTGACTTTAAGGACGTTATCTGCTGCAAGGCCTGGATTAAGTTGTCATCGCCGATATTGCACGCAGCCTCACACACACCTCAGGAATGCTAGCTGCTAGCTGCCTCAGACACACCTCAGGAATGCTAGCTGCTAGTTGCCTCACACACTTCAGGAATGTTAGCTGCTATGTTTTGGTTGCCTTATAAGGCCATATATTCAACAAGTTTACAATATATTAGCATTTTGTGCTAACTAATTTTGCATAAGTTGCTGTTTTATTATACAAATTAATGAGGAGTTGAGCCTCTTAAAAGTGCTGTCAACTGTTGAGGAGCAAGAGCGTGGAAGATTATGCATGAGAAGTATGAGAAGTTGTGTGTTCAAGATTAGGCCTACAAGCACATCATCTGGAGGTAAACTTATGGGATCTTAAAAATATAGAGGCTGATGCCTATAGTGTTGAGAAGGGGCTTAATCGCTGCACTTTGATCACTGCACGGCTGTTCCTACAAGGAAATGGCGCCTCTTTCAAATTTCGTATCGCTTCTATTTCTCAATAAAATTTATGGCAAACTGCCTTCACGGTAAATGCTATTATTAACAAGAGTTGCATCCATTAGTTATTATTAGTTAAACTAAATTCATTGTTTCATTTCACCAATGAAAGTAATAAAATGCTTTTTAGTCAGTAAAACGATTACGTTGCGACAGAATCAGAAAACGTTTGTGCTTATATTCCGTGATGATAAACTACTACATAGCACCTACAAGCAACTACATAGCACTTTTGTAAGTCGCTCTGGATAAGAGCGTCTGCTAAATGCCATAAATGTAAATGTAAATAAACGTGGCATAACTGATTGCGCTAAAACCAAACAAAAAAACAAAAAAAAAATAGATTTGTATCGAAAAAGACAAATTATACCACAGTTAGTTCCGACCCTACAATGTGATTGGCTGAGAGGCGATCTAGGAGTGCCAATATTACACGTTATAGCACTGTAACCGAAGCTCTCCATGTATTACTCCGCCACATACAGGTAACCTAGCAACGAAGCAGCGTTTACAAGCCAAACAGCGCAACTACAAACAAGCAGCAACATTAAATATTTTGGCTTCGAAAGCATTTGTTTCGATCTGAAACTGGAGGATGAAGCTATAAATGACCAGCCTCATTCCTCCAATGAGCCAAGGTTTGTCACGCTTACAAATAATGATTTGGATGAGCTGGAAATGCAGAGAAACGAAGTTAATACCGTAAAATCCATTATCAATAATTGTTGTACTTTATTTTTAATAAATACAATTTTATCAACAGTTGTTTTTGTGTATATTTGCCTCTATAATATTTATTGGGTAAGGCTGTTCCATTGAGTGGAACTATTTTAACTGGCGGAGTGTTTTTAACCAAACAGGTCGTATTTTCTCGTCCTCTTTAACTCAAAATCTTTCAATAAACAGCGATAATGGAACTGTGGTATAATCGCAATAATACACTCGAGGTTCGAGCAGTGCCAACATTAAACGTTATAGCACTCCCTCTCGTGTATTATTGCGTAAGTAATTCTAGTACAAATACATATTAAACAAACAGGCATGACAAACAAGGCTTTTAAACGTTCTTAAACTACTTTCTGCCCTAGCGATTATTCGTGAGGCGACCCATTACATCAGCAACGTTTTTGCTTTTAATTTAATCTTTTACGGAGCAGTGTTAATTTGTTTTCATATGCATGATAATTAATTATTATTGTCAATTAAATGTTTATTGGAGCTATTAAAATGCTATTTTAAAAAGGCGTTCTTTGAGACACTGGAAGATACACCTGTGTGCAGGTGATCAGGATGACCACCTCTGCCTTATTTTGACGGGGGAAATTGCACTAGACCATACTGCAAACCTCCGCCGCACCACTGTATACTTGTGTAGTATATGAGCATATAGCTCGAATACAGGTAATTACATCGCTTACGTTATTGACACGTTCATCATAGTATAGCTACATGACGGCGAAGACAAAGGTTATGAAAGCTACTTGTAATGTAGCAATCTGTTGGTGTCTATTGCTTGGTATTGCAGAATTACGAGTGCTACCCTCGGTGTTTGCAGTTAAACAAAATGATGATGATGACAAATAATAAAGTAGTGTGTTGTGTCTACACTATTGTCACTATATGGGTTTGTTTTCTTTTTCAGTAAAATAAATGTATTTTTAAATGTCCAGGTTCACTTTCACACAGGTCGGTATGCTTATTAACCTTTCAGTGTCGATACAGCACAACCCCCTTTATTTAATCCCCAACTGACACTGAAGTGTCAAAATTGGCTGATATTTCAAACAGAAATTAACATTTTGAAGGCCACTCTTGGAGTAATTATGTGCAATTTCAAATCTGCGACTTGTCATTCGAACCTAAATGGTAGTGACAGTATTTGCATGTCTAATATCTCGAAGACGTTAGATGAGTAGTGGATTTCACATTTAAATTCGGAATTAGAAACGAATCTGAACTGTCCTAAATGATTCTTTCTTTGTTCTCCGTCTTTGTGGAGGTTCAGTGTGTGTGGAGGTCTAAGGTCAATGAAGCCTCTTGCAGATATTGAAGTGGACAGCTGGTCTCGCCAAAACCGGGTTTCAGTGTGAACTTCATTTGAATATGAAACGTTTATCGTTTTAAAAGCAGTCCAGCCCACGGATGAAAACACTGTTTTGTTTACGGGCGGTAGGATAAATATTAAAGGATTGCTTCTGGCAGACTTTTAAAATCTCACCATGACGCTAAAAAGAACTCATCCATAAAATAATGAGTCGACGGTAAGTGGTTTGCTCAACAGCGGGAAAATGTTTCGAACAAACAGATTTGTGAAAGGTAAACACGGAGGCGAAGTGCGCTCGCGCCTCATCAGTGCACGCTCTGCGCTCGCAGACAGGCTGACGCGCGCCGCCGGAGCCGCGCTTCTTTACACAGCAAAGATGGCGAGGAGTCTGATTGCTTATGTATTGCCCGTGCGATGTCCAAATGCGGCTGAAAGGGAGCGAATCTGTTTGCAGATCGGTCTTTGTGCGTCGCTGCGAGAATTAATGTGGGAGCCGCTCAGCTGGGCCGAGATCTTTGTTAATATGCAAGCCCGGTCCCTATACTCTCGCGGCGGCAAGCCCATCAAAGTTATCATCGTCCTAAAGAGCTCTCTCCATCCATAATGAATGAGCTATTGTATATCTGAGACTGCGGTCTATATCAAAAGCATAAAGACAAAGGAAATAGATGGAGAGGGGTTTCTCACCAGATGGGTCACTTCTACAACCAGTTCACTTCATTTAATCAACAGGGCTGAAATTAAACCAATTTATTAATTACTGCTATGCTCATTCTTTATTGGGGGGAGATGTAAGAAACAAAAGCCATTTCCATAGCAACCCTAATTGAATATTTCTGAAATGATTAATGAATGGATTGCTTTGCTCCGCACTTTACCAAATCTGACTCTCTTTCCTGACTCTTAAACTCTTGTTTAATCAAGATGTCGGGCGTAAAGATTCATTATTTGCACTGTGTAGGAATGGGATTCTAGCAAATGCTGTCTTTAGCCTTATGACGTTGGGGGTGGTGGTGTATATACATATTGTGGTGAAGTGAAAATGGCGAATTAAATGTGGAGGATTGTTTAGTCTGTATTAAGGAAGCATATGTGGACCCAGACATGTGCATTAGCCCGAACCGCACATGTGCAGAAAGATCTATGAATACAACCACTCTGAACATGGGAACATGGGCTATTTAGCATCAAACCCAGCATATAGCACATACATGTGACATGTGTATAAAATATTATGCATATACATGTGACATGTTAGCAAAAACAAGGTATTGCACTTTTAGAAAATGTATTAAAAAAGTTATCACCATTACCTGATGCCTGAATCCTTTCAGCAACCGACTGCAAACACACAATAACTCTGAAATGAAAGTCGTTGCTTTGCGAATGTGCCACGTTCAGCAGGTGTTGGGTTTGTTTACTTTGGGGAATCTTGTATGGGCTATCTGGGACCCCAGATGGGCGGATTCAGCCGGTCTTCCCAAGACCCCGTCCTGCCCCAGGAGAGTCGGCCCAAAATGTTCTCATTCCAGTTTTTGCACAAGCAGCCTCTGTAAATATTTTTTTTGCTTGAGCTGTTCTTATGGTGCCATTTGGTGAGAGTATGAGAAAGGATTTAGGGAGATTTTCTGAGGCTTTTGTTTAATAGGCATGCAAATGGATTCCCAATATGTGAATCAGTTCTGCTCAGCTACACCATGAAGGCCTGTTCACCCGTTGTAAATTATTGCCATACAAATGTATATTTGGGTGCAATCAATTCAAATTGGTCCAAGTCTATGATTGGCATACTTTTTTATTTTGTACATTAACATATTAGGGAATAGGATTTGCATAATGATTTGTTTGTTTTATGGTAAGGACAATTCTGAAGCATCCCTGAATTATTTGAGCGTAATCATATCACCCTAGCTACAAGGCATGCAGTTGCTTTCTGGGCTTATTGATCTAATGCTGGATCATTCTTGAGGATTCACCATACTTGTCAAATTCATCTTCAATGAGCTTCAAAGCTGCTGCCATCTAAATTCACACCATGCTGGCTTGGTGGGGTTCAGTGTTGTGGTAATTGGTGCCAATGGTGTAGAAAGGGACAGATAAAATGGTGTCTTTGCCCCTGAACTTAGCCCGGAGGTGAAGCATTTCGATTGGCCGCTATGGCCCCAGCCGGGGGGTGGGGGGTTCAGAGAGAGCTTATGTTATACTCCGTGGACCAATTAGTGCAAAGGGGGGGAGTTGTTACCCAGGTGTTGGCCACTCACAAGTGTAATTTAGGCTTTGCTTCATTGGAACAGCACCGATGCAGGCGAGACCAGTGAAGGGCGTTGAGCTTCAAAGCTCGGAGGGGATCATGTGGAGTTTTGGTGACGCTCCACTGCTGATCCTGTGTGTAAGCCTCGTGTCTGGGAGAGGCCTTTCAGAAATGCAAATGTATTCTACGTATTATCTGCTCTGGCCTTTGGCTGAAAAGCTCTAATGCGTTCCTAACAAAAGACAGTGAGCCATGATACATAGAATTTTAAAAGGAGCTTAATTAAAGCAGAGCTGTATTTTTCACAGCTCCAACTATAAAGTAATCCATTTGTGTTTAACTGAGAGTGTTTGCTCTCAAAGTAAAAAAATATATATTAAAAAGGTCTTCAGTGGAGGTTTGCTGTCAGAGCATTTTAATGAGATGAAGGAATCTGAACTCCTAACTCTCCAGGTGGTGCGTATATAAATCCAGCCCCCCTATACGAGAGCTTGTGTAAGAGTAAGAACGCACGTAAAGGACCTGCCATGCGTGGAACAACACAGCAGAAGGTTCTTTCCACCTTTGCGAGCAATGCTGGTGTTGTGTGTCTGTGGACCGTTCAGTTCTGCTGGTCACTGAAAGTGCACCTAGAGATTGTTACAAAAAGAGAAAACAAAACGCAAAGGAAAGGTGGGGGTAAGGTGGGGGTAAGGTGGGGGTAAGGTGGGGGTAAGGTGGAGGTAAGGTGGGGGTAAGGTGGGGGTAAGGTGGGGGTAAGGTGGAGGCAAGGTGAAGGTAAGGTGGGGGTAAGGTGGGGGTAAGGTGGAGGTAAGGTGGAGGCAAGGTGAAGGTAAGGTGGGGGTAAGGTGGGGGTAAGGTGGGGGTAAGGTGGAGGCAAGGTGATGGTAAGGTGGGGGTAAGGTGGAGGTAAGGTGGGGGTAAGGTGGAGGCAAGGTGATGGTAAGGTGGGGGTAAGGTGGAGGTAAGGTGGGGGTAAGGTGGAGGTAAGGTGGGGGTAAGGTGGGGGTAAGGTGGGGGTAAGGTGGAGGTAAGGTGGGGGTAAGGTGGAGGTAAGGTGGGGTAAGGTGGGGGTAAGGTGGGGGTAAGGTGGAGGCAAGGTGAAGGTAAGGTGGGGGTAAGGTGGGGGTAAGGTGGAGGTAAGGTGGAGGCAAGGTGAAGGTAAGGTGGGGGTAAGGTGGGGGTAAGGTGGGGGTAAGGTGGAGGCAAGGTGATGGTAAGGTGGGGGTAAGGTGGAGGTAAGGTGGGGGTAAGGTGGAGGTAAGGTGGGGGTAAGGTGGGGGTAAGGTGGAGGCAAGGTGAAGGTAAGGTGGGGGTAAGGTGGGGGTAAGGTGGGGGTAAGGTGGAGGCAAGGTGATGGTAAGGTGGGGGTAAGGTGGAGGCAAGGTGAAGGTAAGGTGGAGGCAGGATGAGCCGGTGGATGTCAGGGCAGGCAAAGTCGGGGATGTCGAGAACTGAGTGCCCTGAGTCAAGCCCCACTCCTGAGATGGTATAAAGGCTTAGTGAATAATTCATCTGGCTCCTGCAGCAGACACACACACACACACACACACACACACACACACACACACACACACACACACACACACACGCACACCCAGACAACAAGGTTCTGCAGAGTTCATTGGCTAGTGAATAATGAAGCAGAGCACTCTGGGATGGCCCGTCGCAGAGGGCCGTATTTATTTATTTATTTATTTATTTTGTAAATGCGATGTTTGTGACATGAATCTAATTTCCTAGCCATTTCGTCTGGGTGAAATCGAGGACAAAGACCCGGGGTGGAAGATCAGGTCCAAGATCGCCAGGACTGTTGCTGGTGAGAGGACCGCGAAGGTCGCACGGAGGTCACTCCAGCCTCCGCACATGCGGTGAAGGAGAAATTGCTTTGCCCGACATGGACAAAAGACGTGTCTTATGCTTCAGGCTTTAGCTGATAAATGTGGCCCAAATTCCAAACCTAGATACATGAGTCTGAAACACATATTTCATGATCATCTTGGCTGTTGGTTGCACACCACTGAGCAACCGTAAGATATAACTAATCATTAAAAAACATTAAAAACTGCGTGGCTATTCTTATTACTGATATGCACTACCGTTCCGATTTTTTTCCTTTAAAACAGAGAGTTATAGTGAAAAATCAGAAGGAAAAACATCTGGTAGAAAGCTGAACAAAGCCAAAGCAGTGTTATAAAAATATATTGTACATAGCATTGCACAATAGTATTCTCTCCTTTTTTATACTGGGACTCAACTTGACCTTGAACCACACGTTCATCTATACCAGGAGACATCTGCCCTTGTTGAGGACTTCCGCCTGTGGTGTTTATTGCCTTTGCTTGATATATAGTGAGTGAAGACCTGGTCTCTGGAGGCAACAGCCGCCGGCCGTATTCTGCAAACCTCAATCAAGAAGACAAGAGAGGCGAGGAAGTCCCACGTTTCCTTTCTACGACCTCCGGACCAACCAGACTTGCCAGTGGCCCTCATATTGCAAGGCTTTTTATTTTATTAGTTAGTTATTCAGGCTCAGAAGGCCACGCTTCCCACAACACAACAGTAAATAAAATGCTGCAAACCAGAAGGTTTCCACCCAGACTGGTTCAGAGGGTGAGGATGGACCGCGTGTGTGAAGGCTACACAAAACAAATGTGTCTTCGAGGAAGGACTTATGTGCACCTTAATGAGATATGAGACTTCATGGGCTGCATACCATCCATATGATACAGTGCTGACTCTCTCTGTGAGCTCGGAGTCTGTGCAGTGATTGTCTAGCAAACGTCACGGGTGTCCAGGACGGTTCTTCATGCTGCAGTATGTTTTAGGTTGGAGCCTTTGTAGGAATGTTCTGGAAATACATCAGCCAGGAGAATGTTTAATATAACAGGGGAGGTTATTAGTGTACCACAGCTGCCATTAGCAAATTACACCTTTAATAAGAGGTCACCAATAAAACATACTAATCTCGGGAAACATTGGTATGGGAGAAGCTGGGGTTTCCATAAGTCATTTCCATAACCGACATTAATTATAATGCGGATGTTCTCTTAGCTGCATTAGCAACTCCTGTAAAACAGGGATGAATATGCAAATATCCTTCAGCTTGTTGGATCATAGAGAGATGCTAAGGTTAAAGAAACAATGGTGGTGGCTCAATAATATCAATACTGACGCACTTGTCTTCTAAACTTTTTGCTTATGTGGAAATGGGCAACGTTCAGGGAAAATGAGGTCCTGCTTGAAGCAATGTGATCCGTGGCCCTGGGGAAGATGGCACTCTTATTGCGTTTCATTTCCTTCTGTAGATCATTTGCAATGTAACGAGGTGAAGGGAGTATATGCAAGTAAGTGTGTGTGTGTGTGTGTGTGTGTGTGTGTGTGTGTGTGTGTGTGTGTGTGTGTGTGTGTGTGTGCTCACGGAGGAAAACAGAAAGACCTGCCAACTTCGGGATCGCACAAGCCAGGTCTAAATGTCCCAGACAGATGCAGATGATGTTCAGACGTCTGTGGTCACCCTGCAGTGACCATAAATATTGTCAGCATGGTTGTGGGTTGTGTCAGCGTCACCCAGGTGCACTGCCTCAGGATGCAATCTAATACACACTTCAGAGAGGAGCCTGAGGAAATTCAGCTTGGGTTTCATGGCTGAGCTGTGTGTGTGTGTGTGTGTGTGTGTGTGTGTGTGTGTGTGTGTGTGGGAAGGGGGGGGGGGGAATAAAACAAACCCCTCCCTGCTGTGTCTAGTCTTGGATGTGTTGATCTGTTGTTCAGTTGTTACGTTAAGCAGGTCAGCTGTGCTGTTATTTTCTTCCTCCTGCAAGGGCAAAGGGAGATAGCTGTGTGTCCCTCTCTGTTGACGTCCAGCATGACAGATGCACCTGTGAAGTCCCAGTCCTGCAAACCAGTGATAAAGAATGCTTTGAAGTGTTCCGGAACATGCTAGGACATCGTGCCATAATCCCGACACGTTTTCTCAGAAGTGTCGCACTGTCTGCTCCACTTCAAAGTGGGTCATAAACAATCTCATTGTTGCGCTGAAACATCACTGCTGTTGCATGTTTCAAACCGCTCGCAATCAGCGCTCAAAAAAATGGGCTGTAACCACAGAACATGGCTTACTCACAGCGGTGAAAGAAACAGAACGCAGAAATCTGATTCCCTTTGCATTTCTGCCTTGGAGAAATACGGTACAGTCACTCAACGGTTTGATTAATGCATGATTCTACGCAAGATCTCAGTGCTTCGTCTTTTATAGACATGGTTAGGTCTCCACTGCCTTGTGGTTCCATTATAAACAGAATGAGAAGAGCTGACCTTTTAAACACGAGGGACCTTCAGAGTGTTTGGCAAAGGAAGTAAGACACACTCAGATGTTCAGCTTGGTCAAGGCAGGATAAATATTTGGGTAGCTCCAACACTTCAAGAATGGGCTTTTAGAAAACCAGCAGCAAAAAGGAGCTACACGGCAATAAATCCTGACAAATACACAAAAGCCTAAAACAGCAATTAATGATCCATGAGAGGGTTACAACATGAGTGTACCACTCCTCTTTAAGCAAGCAAGAAAAAAAATGCAAATCATGTCAGTTAAATCTGAAGCTGTTTTTTTATTGCTTTTATTATTAAAAATTGATAGGTATGCATTTGCAGCTGTGTAAACAAATGGGTCTTTAGTAATATCTCCCTGACCTTTAACCTGTCCTGTCATTTACTGGTGTAGGATTGTGTATTTCAGGGAGGAGGTTGTGTGTTTCGTGGGAGGCGGTCTCATGTATATTCACCCAAATTAATTGTACCTGATGTCATCGGGAAAATCAGCAGTGAACAGGCAAATCAATTTGCAGGAACAAATATATCTTAATCAATACAAAAACCAAGTGCTAATTAAATTAGATAAAACCTTAAACTTAATTAACTTAGTTTTCCACAACAGTGTCCATGCTCCATGCTGACATGTCTTTTCTAATCTAACATGCCCATCCTCAGCTCTGGGACACAGCTGAGATGGTCATCAGACTCTTGTCTTGCAGGTAGATGTCAAACGATTCTCCTAACGTTGGCTGACTTTGTGTCGGATTGCAAATGCCCATTGGTTATTTTTTGAGGTTGAGCATCTCAGTGAATGTTTGAATTGTACACCAATGCAGATCAATCATACTTAATCAAATCCTGTTGATGGGTAGAAATGCAAAACTAGCCTGGAGTCAGCAGCAAAGGCCCAGTTTCTACCAATTGTGTACAGATCAAGTCCTTTGCCGTTTAAGGCCTGATTAATTGAGTGCTGAAAGCAGCTCCAGGGGATCTGCTTAGTTTCATCAGCTCCACACACAGATCCTACCACTCTGTCAGAGGAGGTGATGTCTCCTGTAGATTCTTTAGCCAACCTCTCAGTTATTATCATGATCTGAATTTTGCATGAACAAGAGCTAAACCCCAAAATGATGCTTTTATGACTTATAGGTAGAGTCTACCCTCACATTCACAGATCAGATGGATACATTTCCCCATGAAATTGGGAGTGATGAAGAGTATCTTGTCTAGGTTTTCTTTGCTCTGTTTATTGTTTCATGGCTTTCGTGGTTCCCCAGCAATTTGGTATCTCTGTTGAAAAGCAAGCAAGTTCCAACTTTACCTTGGAAATATTTCTCTATGTAGAAGTGGATAAAAGAATGATTTTAGCTTCAAGAAAGGCTGATTGTGATGGAAACGTGAGCATAGATGCGTCTGGAAAAAAGTCACCGCTCTCCTACCGATCTTAATTACTCGTCTCTCGGCCAGACGAGTGACTCTTAAGTCAGATGGCCGCAATTATGGTTCAATCAGACCCCCGACATTGCACTGTTTGGAGGGTAAGATGGGCCAGTGGGGTTGTGTCTCATTTGCATTTCATCAGGGAGCGTAGCTCTAAATAGCCCATGATTACTCTGCAGAGAAGCTGGAGGATGTTTTGTGTGGTAAATATTAATATACACTAAATATCAGCAGCAGAAATGGTCATTATTGTTCCCATTATCATGGAGCCCAGATTGATCTTCTTGGCATTTTAGGTAATACCACCTAAATTACTTCGCCCTCATTTTCCACATTCATGCTGTGATTATTATACAGTCCATGGACCACTGTGATTGTCCTAATTCACTGAAAATGTGCTTCTAAAACAGAACAAAACCCACCAAGGTTAACCTCTTAGATTATACTGCAAGATTATTCATGGAGGGTCGCATCCTGACATTTTTTATTCATTGTCTCGAGGTTTTCAGCGGGGTGTCTCAGCAATGCAGGAGTCTCATCAGCGACTGAGCGAGGATGACTTCACGCGTGGAACATGACGGCCACCCGCAGTGCTGACAGTCGAATTCCTCAATAAGGCCTGCGGGGGGCGCTGTCTTATTCAAATGCATCCTGGGCTTTTGTTTGGGTGCCGGGGCTGATTAAAACAGAACTGAACGTCTGTGGCAGTCTGGACGTATGCTGGCGAGCCGGGAGCGGAGCCGGTGTGAATTCCGGCAGCTCCCTCGCATTGTGTTCATTACTCCACTGTTTGTTTTGACATTTCCCTGACGGTGCCCGAAGATCGGAAGACTGACCTACTCGAAGTGGTCAAAATGGCCAGCCCAGAAGTTAGCCCCCCCCCATCCAGACACCCGTCACTGGAGGTTCTGTCTCTGAGACCAATGCAACCCCGTCTGTCGTGATCCGACTTTTCAAGGGTCTTCTGCTGGCTGGGAAACGAGACGATTGGTTGGGGTTCAGGTGTTCCAGAAGGAAGCAGATGGTGCTGGAAGACCTCCACCCAGAACTGAAGCAGTGAATGCAGCACAAGGGGCTGACTGCGAGAAAGCACCACCTTTCATTTCAGAGACGGACGCCAACTTTCCAACCTCCGCCTCTCCACCGCCGTGGCTCATCCGCTGTTCGTGCCAGGGCTGCTTCTTCAGTCTCCACACGCTTTGCCAAAGAAATGTGCAGAACACTGCACTGTTCCTGAGCCTTTGTTTATTATTTTTAACTGGGTGGTGTTAAAGAATGCAGCTTCTTTATTGCTACAAGGAAGAAAACTGTCTTTCAGAAAGCGTAAATGCAGACACTTAGTGTAGTGTTTACAAAGAGCTATGCAACAGCTTTGAGCTCACAGAGATGACATGATAGGCACGTGTTGGCAACAAAGAGGCCTTGTGCAGTGATAAAAAAAAGTGGAAAGGGTTGTGCATTTTATATCAAGGTCGAATTAGTATGAAGTGGTTGATGATGATAAATATCTAAGAACATCCATGTCAAAGAATGCAAAGCGTGAAACTGAATCCCTTCGCTTTTGAATACGGTGTTGATTATAGTGTGAACTCAGCAAAAAAACTTGAGTATCCGAAGATTCGCTAAATACTTGACTAGAAATTGGAAATGAATATCACAGCACCTTTTGTGACGATAAAGATTTCAGGTCTAAACAAGACAACCGTGGTTGAGTCAGATTATGATGGCCTGGCAGACATCTGAATAGTAAAGAACGTGAGTATGTTGTATTTTGCAGCACTTAAGATCTGAGTTTGTTTATCTTAGCAACCCAATTTCTCTCTGTTTAAGTTATTCTAGTTTTACTGGTTTTAATTGACAAGTGGATAAAAAATGTAAATTAATTAATCTTTCATGGTGTTATCTTAGTGGATGTCTGAGGACCTGCGGGGGGGGGGGGGGGGGGGGGGGTCCACGTGGCTCGGTCAGCTGGTTCAGTCACGCTGACGGAACACATCTCCCAGTACTTACCAGTTCCCGTAACTAAATGGAGACAACAGAGTAACTGTGATAACTGTGTCGGATATGAAAAGTGTTTTGTGTAGCTTTCAGACTTCAGTCTCACTACTGAATCACGTGTCACTTTGCTGCAGGCACATCCCAGTGTATCGACAAACGGAAACCATCCGTCAAGCAATTACCATGGCGACTGGCACACTGATTCTCTGGGAAGAAACCCTCAGAGGACAGAGCAGACATGGTTCCTACAGGGACCCTCTAACATCATGCAAAACTGGGGTAAACAATAGAGGGGTAAACAATAGTGGGGTAAACAAAACACATGCAGTGTTGTCGTTACCTGCTGTTTCTCCCACAGGGACTCAGGGTTCAGTCCAGACTCATGCCCCATGATATATCAATACGAGTCCTTGGCCAAGACTCCTGACTCCTGACTCCTGACTCTACGTTCATGCATCTCTGTAACTCCGCCCACCTCTGTAACTCCGCCTACTGCTGTAACTCCGCCCACATCTGTAACATGGATGAAATTGTTGCTCTGGATAAGAACATCTGCCAAAATGTGTCAAATGAAACCAGCAACAAACTGTTTTTCAAAATTTAATACATAACGGGTCCCTGCAAAGAATGGTAGTATAATGGTAATATACAATGCACTAACTTATTCAGCATGGTAATATAAACAAACTACAGATGCTCGTGGACAAATACGGACCCAGAGCATTGTGGGAGACACAAAAAGAAAGCGGACTCCCATCTGTAAGTGGGTAAAGCAGGTCTGTGGACGGCCGTGCAGGGGGCCAGCTGTTCAGGGACTGGGGGAGTGATTTGTTCTCAGCGGTGCTCTTTTATGGAGGGTGCTGACAACGTGGCGAATGTTGAGGAAGTAGGCGGCCATTTTACCTCCCATCCCTCAGCGGAGCAGATGGTAGGAACACTTGTCTCACTACCAGTACCCTGGCATCCACACACACACACACACACACACACACACACACACACACACACACACACACACACACACACACACACACCACTCACACACACCCACACACACACACACACACACACACACACACACACACACACACACACACCCACTCACACACACACACACACACACACACACACACACACACACACACACACACACACACACACACACACACACACACCCCACTCACACACACACACACACACACACACACACACACCCCACTCACACACACACACACACACACACACACACACACACACACACACACACACACACACACACAGAGCGCCTCAGCTGCTAACTCTGCTCAAGTCATGGCAACAGGGAGGTCTTAGTTTGTGCACTATATCTACAAACATTCACATACATATGGAAGATAAGTAAACAGCCTTAAATCGTTTACAACAGTACAGTCAGCAGTACGGTGAATAATAAGAGTTTTTTGTTTTAATAGTGCAAAGTTAGCTCACACAAACCAGTTCTTTTCATCGGGGTTAGAACCATTCCCAAAAGCTTTGAGGAATTTTAACATCTGCCCCGGCACACATGGGAACACAGATGTGCATAGACAAAAAAAAAATACAAATCCCAGATTTCCTGTCTTTTGCAGTTCTGGGGCCATTCGCTCCTCGTAATTGGGCTTTGAGAAAAGGTCTTGCTATTCCCGAGCGACTAAGATCAACTTCGAGACGGATTCGGGATAGATGCTTTTTTTACTGCCTCATATCTTGCAAATGCAAACTTTCTAAAATTACACTCCGAGGAGTAATCTGATCATTTTTAATAGAGCCGTGAAAATGTAAGCAGACAACAGCTGAGAAGTTACTGGTAAATCCCTTTTTAGGATAAGACTGTTATTGCTGAAAATTCTGTTTAAACCAGTAGAATCCACATTCTCTGACCAGACCTACTTTAAAGTGTATTGCTAACGCATATATTTCAAGACCAGCAGCACACCTGTTTCTTCAGGTCAAGGTCAAATTTTGCCAGAAAGCAGATGCATGAAATGGCCAGGCAAACGGAAACGAATGAGGAATGAACGTGATCTGTGGATTGCGATCTGCCTGTTCGTCTCCCTGCCCGTTCTACGGAAATGATGTTAACAACGAGTCCTGCACGTTTTGCCTGGGAGGACCAGATATGGCAGTAAATATCCGCTGGAGAGGGTGAGTAATAGACATGATGAATTCCCCTCATGAATACACTGGCTGTGAGCCATACTGCAGGAGGCGTTATCACTGAGGTTGGGACCGACAGGCTCAAACTACACGTGGCACTCTTACGTTGTGGTTTTCGTTAAAAAAAATTAAACATTATTGTAAACATAAATTTTACAGTAGCATTTTTATGTGCTCATAGTCATTGAATGAAATAGCTAAATCATACTGCGTTGGACTGTTTAGCTGAAGCACCAAACCTCCAAACCACCAAAGACCTTGAATTCCACGTTTAGGCCTTAAAATCAATTTTGTCGTTCTTGCCTTAGGAGACTGAAGAGCTCATGACATGTTCAGGGGAGGGGCAACACAGGGCCCCGCCTCCAACAGGAAATGACAGCTGTCCCTCTGCCGCCTCCATCACCCAGGAGACACCAGGGGATAATGAAACGGCACGCACACATTTGGCCTCGTGCGCTCCACCCAAACGCAATCCACTGAGCTCCTGCACAAGAGCCGTTCGATGTTATAATTACTGCGGAGACGGAGCCCAAACGTGTGCGCAGTGTTTCAGGATCGGGGGGGGGGGGGGGGGGCGGCTTCCCTGTGCAACAGCTATGCATTAAACATGAAGCTCATATGCTACACTGTACTGCCCGCCCTCCCTGGAGAGAGTGTGAAGAGGATGAGGGAATAGACCCAGATCTCTGGTTTGGTGTGTGTGGGGTAAAACAACAGACACCTTGAGTGAAAGTGTACACACGTTCGCTGTGTTCAAACTGTAATTTGCTGCTTGCACACGTTAATGTGTAATGACGAATTATTTTCATTTATGTGTATTGCACATTTATGTGTATTGCATTGCAATGTTGAAAAAGAGTGAGGGGGTTGTGTGTGTGTGTGCGTGTGTGTGTGTGTGTGTATGTTTGTATATGTGTGTGTGTGTGTGTGTCTGTGTGCGTATATGGGTCTGTGTGTGTGTATGTGTGTGTGTGTTTGGGTGTGTGTGCATGTGTGTGTGCGTGTGTGTATGTGTGTGTGTGTGTGTGTGTGTGTGTGTGTGTGTGTGTGTGTGAGCGTGTGTGCGTGTGCATGTGTGCGTGTGCATGTGCGTGTGTGTGTGCGTGTGTGTGTGAGTGTATGTGTGTGTGTGTGTGTGTGTGTGCGTGTGTGTGTGTTTTGTGTGTGTGTGTGCGTGTGTGTGTGTGTGTGTGTGAGAGCGTGTGTGCGCGCGTGTGTGTGTGTGTGTGTGTGTGTGTGTGTGTGTGTGTGTGTGTGTGTGTGTGTGTGTGTGTGTGTGTGTGTGTGTGTGTGTGTGTGTGTGTGCATGTGTGTGTGTAGGGAGGAGTGATGAAGCCAGGTGGTTCACTCTGTGTCAGTGTGTAATATTTTGCTGACGGTGAACATTTCCCAAGGGACCTGAACAGCATTCAGACGTGCTTCACAAAGCCAGGTGGAGGAGGTGTAGGAGGTGGAGGAGGTGGAGGAGGTGGAGGAGGTAGAGGAGGTGGAGGAGGTGGAGGAGGTGGAGGAGGTAGAGGAGGTGGAGGAGGTAGAGGAGGTGTAGGAGGAGGTGGTGGAGGAGGAGGAGGTGGAGGAGGAGGTAGAGGAGGTGGAGGAGGAGGTAGAAGAGGTGGAGGAGGTAGAGGAGGTGGAGGAGGAGGAGGAGGAGGAGGTGGAGGAGGTGGAGGAGGTAGAGGAGGTGGAGGAGGTGGAGGAGGTAGAGGAGGTGTAGGAGGAGGTAGAGGTTGCTTCACCTGCTAGTAGACATTAGACCGGAGGAGCACAGTCTTCCACTCAGGACATTTGCTAGATGAGGCTACAATGTTTCATTTGTTACATTATTTCATCATCTTATTAAATTATGACATAATAAACATTCTGAAGAATCATGTGCATCATGGGCTGTGATGCGTATTGGCTGTAATTGGTTGGATGGTGCTGGTGCGGTGCTGATTGGTCGGGTCTGTCTAGCCTCTGCGTGTCTGGAGATGTGTTGTAGGCCAGCTAACGAGCACCTGCGATGGCCTGGAGAAGCCTCGTGTTCACCCGCAGCAGCTGCTGATGGTCAGAAGGCTCGAACAGGCCAACCAGAGATCTCATGATCTTCATGCGCTTCATTAGATTTTTCTGTCAGCTGCATTCTCAAGAGGGGATGGGGGAGTGTGTGTGTGTGTGTGTGTGTGTGTGTGTGTGTGTGTGTGTGTGTGTGTGTGTGTGTGTGTGTGTGTGTGTGTGTGTCTGTGTGATTGTGTGTGTGTGTGTTTGTGTGTGTGTGTGTGATTGTGTGTGTGTGAGTGTGAGTATGAGTGTGTGTGTGTGTGTGTGCGTGTGTGTGTCTGTTTGTATGATTGTGTGTGTGTGTGTGTGTGTGTGTGTGTGTGTGAGAGAGAGAGAGAGAGAGAGAGAGAGAGAGAGAGAGAGAGAGAGAGAGTGTGTGTAAACAAGGGTGTGTGTCATTTGTATTCCAGTAACTGGATTTACAGCCCCTAGTGAAGAGACCCTCCAGGAATTTGTGCATGTGAGTGTGCTTATGATCACATATGCATAAGGGTGTGTCCATGCATGTGTATGCATATATATCTGTGTGTGTGTGTGTGTGTGTGTGTGTGTGTACATGTACATGCTTGCCTGTGTGTGTAACTAGTCTTGTGGTCCCTTCCAGAGAGACCCTGTGAGCACAAAAGCACCCTTGTCTTAAGGTGTCGTGGGGCAGTGTGTATCAGACACAAGATTGAATGTCCCTTAAGCATTCAGGAAGCCAGTAACGGGGGCAAAGCCATGGCAGCCTAGCACCAAAGAGCCTTTTGACGGTGGCCAAAACAGATGGCTGGGAATGGAGAAACAAGGTCAGAGGACAGCGAACACAACTCTCCCTCCTTTCTCCTCGCCGCATTCGATACGTTAGAGCATCGTCTCCTGTCCGTCTCTCCGTTTTAATTAAAATGGAGGCTATGGAATAAGAGGCTGCTTGTCTCCCCTGGAAGGTGCTTAGGGAGAGCTAAAGTGGCTCGGCTCGGACCCCACGCATGAAAGGAGCCACTGTGCCAGCCGGTCGGAGCGCGACCGGCCGGAGATGACCCGAGCGTGATTGATAATAGCCACGTCGATGTTTAGTGGACATGCATCTACACGGCGAGCTGATAACTGGAGTGGGTAACATGACCTCAGGCTGGTCCCTGCCACGGCACCCTGACACAAAGAGGCCGGCCTCTCTTCCATGTTGTCGGGGCTTAATCTGGCACTATCGGTGCCTTCTTGGCCTGTGTTGGATGTTTGCATGGTGCTCTCTGTGGCAGGAAGTCACACTGGACATGGGAGTGTTAGAATGCTAACACATTACCCCCCTCACAACTAACAATTATCCCCCCCTCCCACTAAAACATTAGCCCCCTCCCACTGACATGTTAGCCCCTCCCACTAACACATTAGCCCCTTAACAAATAAGGCTCTGTAACAATTTGTTCACTGCTAGACCAGTTTGTTTAGTTACAAAATGCACCTTCAAACCAGTTCAGTTTCTGTGTCAGTAAAAAAACAACGTTCCCCAAAACTTCACTGTAAAGCGCAACACTTTAAATTACACATTTTATTATTATTATTTTTATTATTATTATTATTGTTATTATTATTATTATTAAGAAGAAGAAGAAAAAGAAGGATACATGCTATATAATAACATTCATAAAGTTAATAGTAACCGTATTCATTTTCTCTGAAGGGCAAAACTGTGTCATAAATTAAGTCATGTAAAACTTCAACATTTTTGTTATAATCCTGTGAATCACGTCATTCTGTTCAAGTCTGGATCTGGGAGGACTGTTCGTGCCTTTACACTGACTAGTGTTAAACCTCTCATTTCTGGCTTCCCCCTGAGCTCTGTTAGAGATTTAGAGCTGAATCTGTACTCTGTGGTGTATGTCCTAATAGAACAGTGGAGTTTCACAGAAAAAGATGGTCTTAAAAGCCTGAAGGAGAGTTACAGTTCCCAGACAAAGAAGACTTCATATGTCAAGAGCTATACATATTCCAATATGATATTTAATTGTTTACTTAATACAGCACCAATTTGTGGCAAGACGATTTTGGAAACATTCCTGGGAGAATTTGGCCTATGTTGGCATGACTGTGATCATGTGATCATGTGATCGCTGTGTGTTTGTCAGCTGCACTTTCATACTGTGCTCTATTGGATTCAGATCTGGTGACTGGGGAGGTCACTGAAGTACACTGACAATGTCATGGTGATGGAACCAGTTTAAGGTGATTTATGCTTTATGACAGGATATCAGGTAGCCCAATGTGTACCCAAAAACATTTCCCACACCATTACTCTGCCTCTACCAGTCCGGACTGCCGACCCAAGCCAGCTTGGCTCTGTGGATTTATGGAAATTTCTGACCCTCCGATCTGCATATTTCAGGAGGAATTGAGATACATCAAACGAGGTGTCGTGTTTTCAGAAGTTTCAACTGTCCAGTTTCAGTGTACCATGTGACCACGGTAACCTCATGTCCTTGCTGGTGTTGGAGGCCATTCACCTCAGCATTTAATCGGTTGCATGTTCGCGGATGCATGTGTGGTCAGGGTGGTTTGCAAGAGACACTGAGTGATCATAAGCCTCCTGTTAGCTCCTACCAGACTCTCCATCGTCCTCACGCCACGTCAACGAGGCTTTTCCACCCACAGAACCACCGCTGGGTGCTTTTACACACAGTTCTGTGTAATGACTGCAGACTTTAAAAATCCAAGGAAATCAGCAGATTCTGAACACGCAAACCAGCCCGTCTGGCGCTGATAACCGTGCTATGGTCAAAACCACTCAGGTTACCTTCCTCTCGCCATTCTGATGTTTGATGTGAACGTCAACTGAAGCCCTTGACCTGTTTGCATGTATTTCCTCAATTTTGCAGCTGCTACGTGATTGGCTGACTGGATAATGACATGAACGAGCAGGTGTACGAGTGAAAAAAAAAATGGCCAGACTGTGTTGATAGTGTAAATTCTTTTAAAGGTGATATTCTGCACTTCAGACTCATAGTCATTTAATGTTATTTCAACTAGAGCATTCTGAAGGCTCACAGACGAACGTAAGCGACGGACCGGAGGTCGGACGCGGCTTCGTTTAGGGGCTGGTCCTTCCTCCATGGCGGTGCTGGGGGGTTGGGTGGAGTAGCCTGCTGCCCACCGCCAGCTACAGCGACAAAGCAGTGTAAGCGATACAGGACGAAGCCCGTGGACCAGAATAGAAATCACATGGAGACAGGAGAGTAGAAGACGGCTATTTACGGGCTTGTAAAACGGGATGCGAGAGGTCAGCGCTCTCAAACAGGAATTTAATACGTGTGAGCGTATTTAGAAGGCGCCATTGCCTTTGGTTGATGCTTGTCCACTTGTATAGATGGTTAATAAGATTTTTTGCGTAAACGGCGCTGCTAGAACCCGTACACATGGACCTGATGTCACACTCTTCTTAATGACAGCTGCGGGGTGCTGATTAATTTCAGCAAAGGCCATCATGGGTTGACTTTAAATGAGAAGAAACAGCCTGAAAAGTAAAATATCGGGATGCTACTCTTGATTTGTAGTAATGGGAATATGATGATTAATAAAATTGCTCTGTGGCTTTCAAGGGCGCATAAAGTCAGAAGAATAACTAGTAATCGACCGCTGTTGAAGACAGGACAAACAGGACAGGACAAAAGCCTCCAACAGCATATCTACGCTCTATTCAGCCAGTCAATAAGCGATTAACACAGAATGTGCCGCATATGTTTTCAAGGTCTCGGAGACTAAAGAGGCGAGAAACCAACGAGCTTCAGACTAGCAGCTATGTTATATCTCAGTACTCAGTAGAACTCAGTACTCAGTATTAGTAGAAGACTATAGAAACCAGCTGTAGCAACCCAGCTTAAGAAGCTTTTGACTGTGGTCAAGGAAGTGGTTTTGGTCAGCTATCCCTTGAAAACATAGAAGAGTTATGGATAAGGTATAATCCACTGAGAGCCAACATGTTTATTTGAGCCATGATCCTATTCTTGGTCCTACTGAAAGCTTCCTGTGCACCTCAGTAGATTTTAAACAGGGGCCTTTAAGTCATTGGGCAGAAGAGGATTACTGTGTTAAACCTCTCAAACCACCAAACTTCCTTCAGCTGTTGAAGAGAAAAGATGTTATGCTGGGTTAAGATACACAACAAAAACCTTTTAATTGTGCAAGTGTGGTATATACAAAAGAAATGGGAATTCAGGAAAAAAAATCAGGCTTAATTTTGTTAGATATATTTGTCTTGTTTGAATTTTAACTTTCATGCTCCAACCACTCCCCAGCGAGACAAATCTCTCTCTCTCTCTCTCTCTCTCTCTCTCTCTCTCTCTCTCTCTCTCTCTCTCTCTCTCTCTCTCTCTCTCTCTCTCTCTCTCTCTCTTTCTTTCTCTCTCTCTCTCTCTGTGTGTGCGTGTGTGTGTTTGAGAGAGAGAGAGAGAAAGCATGAAAGGGAGTGTATGTGTCTGTATGAGAGAGAGAGTGAGGGGGAGTGTGTGTGTGTGTGTACAGCTGTAGCCTCCTGAGTGGGTCTGCGGATGTAATTTTGAATTTGTGATCAGTATTAGGTATTACTACTCATGTTCTAACAAATGCAAGAATATTAACAATACTTTCATGAAAAAAATAACAAAATTGTGTCTGATTGCAGATTTTAGTTTGAGCCTTTTTTTCGTCCTTTTTTTTTTTCATGGACGGAATTTTGATTTCATAGGGGGGGGGCAACAAATGGCTTGAAAACTGGGGCGCGGGGTTTATCAAAACCGTCTTTTGAAAAAGTGCAGGGGACATGTTGGACATGATGCAGAGACAGGTTCGTGCAGACTTGCACAAGATTGTGATGTTTAGTGATTAAAAACGTTATAAAAGCATGTATTACATTAATTCATATAGATGAATATTTATAATTACATTATGTACGTCATGTCATGCCGTTGATATTTTTCAAAGGGTTTTGTAAACGTTTAAGCTTCTTAATCGCAGCTCTTCTTTATTGCTCGCTCGCTCGCGCACGGCTGTTCCCGGGACGTTCCTGGCGCGAGGGAGGCGCTTGCAGCGGCACGCGGGCGGGGTTTCCGCTAAAGCCACGTGAGGTTGATCGCCATCGATCACAGGAGAGACGGGGTAGAGTTCCGCGTGCAGGAGACATGGGATGTGTGCGTCTCCCGGACGAGTGCGGGGCGCAGATTGAGCTCTGGTTTCTGTCGGATTGACGATTTCGCAACGGACTTCCGCACCGCGTCCGTGCAGTTCGAAGAGCGGACGGTCCGTTGGACCCGCGCATCTGGACGAACTCTTTGGGATCAGACTTGCTTAATCCGTGACTTTGTTTTCCGCTACTTCCAGGCGGCGGCTCTCGGTCCGTAAAAGTATCAGCCCAGCTGCGATTGAACACAGTTGCGCATCGGAGGGAAACGTGAAGATCCAAACCCGAAAGCCGAGTGCACGTTGTTGTCACACGTCCCCGAGTTGGTCCCCGTGGAGTGAGTCGCTCACTATCGCGACCTGGATGGAAGGTTATGGGGGAACCAGGATCTTACTACCCCGGGGCTGACTGCCTCCCACACCCATCTCCGATACTGTATCTGCTTCTTCTGTCCATCTTGGGCCACATCGGTAATGACCGTCTCTCTCCTAGTGCTCTCTCTCTTTGGTCTGTAGAAGTTCAGGTTTTTCTTTAGAGAAACACCCAGAATGGCAGAAGGTAGGGTGTAGAGAGCACTCCATCCATGACCATCTGATGCGATTCAACATTAAAACGTGGTGAAAGTTCTTGCGCGTTGCTGAACTGCAGCACCGTGCAGAAGGTTGTGTGTGGTGGCTGTGCAAAAGGTCCATGGTGTTGGGTGATACACACCGATCCTCTTACAGTCAATATCCTACAGACAGGACCGTTAGCTCAGGACCGTCCTCGTGTATATTTTTAAAGGAGAGGCTTTCTCTAATGTCTATAACTTTAGTTTCACACTTCAAGTTTAGTTCCTCGTGTCGAGGGAAACTACATCCTAAATGCTATAAAGTGTAAATGTTACTAAATGCTGGTTTGCTTATTTTCAACGTAGAGATTGGGCGAATCTGATGATTTAATGATCTAACTCATGATGACTTAAAGGGTATTTATCGCCGAAAATATCTTTATTCTTTTAAAAATATTGTGGTTGCCCTAAAATACCAATAACAAAAAATTGTTATTTTGCGTTTTACACAAGAATTGATTTCAACTACAGTAAATAAAAAAATATAAATACGTTTTTGAATGTCCGGTTTGGGGAGCTTTTCTCCACATATCCTGGACTGTGAATAGAAGACTGAATACTTCACGTTTGGTTCCGAGCTCTCACTTGTTCGAGAGACGTGGCGGTGATTTTGGGCCCCGCCGTGTTCGTGTCATTGTGTGCTAATGGCAGCAGGAACACCGCTGCATGAGCACTGAGCGGTCACACCTTCGTAATTAATTTAATGTGTGTCCTGAACCGTGTTGCTGTTGTTGTTGTGTGTGTGTGTGTCTAAAACCCCTCTGCAGCTTTTAAACATTCCTTAAACATTTTAAAGCACCTTTTAAAGTATCAAAGCATTTTAAAGTATCAAAATGTGGCCCGAACTGTATTTTTAGATACATATTGCAATGTCGATTATTTAAAGTGAATCCGCTTCATCGATTCTGTCTGTGTGGTGATCCACACCCTTTCAGACTCTCGTGTCTGTCTGACAGCAATTCTGAAGATGTTAATCTCTTCTTGGTCTGATAGCTTAAAGATTGGAGCAAATTTCCGTCATGGTGGTATAATTGTGTTATTGTGCAAAGTGATTTGTCATGGACGCTTTAACCTGTGGAAGATCAATGTGCCTCTGAAATGGGTAGACGAGATCATTCTTTGTTTCTGTAATGGGCGGTGTGGTGTGGCCGGACCACTGAGTGGGTGGAGGTCCAGAACTGCAGTGGTGGTCCTCAGTGGTGTTTTACTGGATTACATCGCTAGTGATTCAGTGACAGCTGGGTTATGTGGCTGATTCTCTCATTTCTTTTGTCTTCTCTCATTCCTAAGCGACTAACATTTTAGTCCTCGCTATCGTATGAAGGGTTGGAGAAGTTCACGTTTTACTCTCCACAAGGTTTCTGGTCAGTTAGTCTTCTGTACATGCAGCATGATTTAGGTTCCAAAACCGTTTCTGCCCAGCGAAAGATACTCAGACGTCTGCATACAGCTCACCAAACACATCGCGGCAGATCGAGGCCGGGGAGATGTCATTCTGACCCGCAGATTTGCAGGCCCCCTGTTGTATGCAGAGGTTAAAGTTCACAGCAGAAGGAAAGAGACTCTCTGCGGTTGACCCCTCTGCCCTGGCTAAATTCCACATCTTGAAGTTACACTCGCAGCGTGCCAGCAATGGCCGCTCTGTAGCTGAGATCGCCTCAGGAGTGGAGGGCCACCCTGAGAAAATATTTCCAGTGGCTTTAATTGCAACAAGAGTGTGCTCTGTGCACCGAAAAAAAGCACACTTCAGCCGTGCAAATTACCTTGGCCTGTGAAACAAACACCTTGTTTCTGTCTCTCTCTCTCTCTCTCTCTCACTCTCACACTCTCTCTCTCTGGTTTATTACGAGTTTGGTTTTACGATCCTGACTGAACCAGAAAGGAACACCAAGGACTTTGTTCTTTGTACCCCGGAGATGCTAAAAGTGAGGCCATCAAGGTTTAGACTTTCTTCATCTGAGAAAGTCAGATCTATTTAATGGCTATCATGAAACAGGCATACACCTATCTATCTATCTAATGGCTTATAGCTCCTATACCATCAATATGTGGGTCATTTTTTTTTGTTTTGTTTTTTTGCTTTTACTTTTGCTTTTGCTACCATTTGTGCCATTTGCAAAGTTAGTAATTCTCTACGTTTCAGATGTAACCGAGAGGAAGTTGTGGAGGTTCAGTTCAGCCTTTCTCTTTGGCAGTTCTCTGAGACATTCTAACACAGGCTGTGATAGGTGCATTTGAACACCCTCTGCAGTCAGTAGAAGTTTATGGTCTGCTGTTCCCACCTGGGGGACCCCAAGACATTCCATTCCTCGCTCGCTCTAAAATTACAAACAGCCTTCAGCTTGAGCAGATGAAGAAGGCTGGCATACTCTCCCTCTCTCCTGCCGTCTCTCTCTCCTCATTCCTCCTCTTATCAACCCCCCCACCACCACCACCACCCCCCTCCCCATCATTATTGTTATTGGTATGGCCGTAGATCCAATTGCAATTCGCAGCGGCCATTTTGACACAGGCGTCTCGGGTAACGGGCTAATTACGTTTCGGCTACCTATCCATGAAGAACGGCTTGTGTCCATGGCTGCCGTGAATCGGATTTGCATGGATCTCAGATATTAAGGCCTTGTGATTGGTGCTCTGATCATACGCACTCTCTGGGAGAGGCCTGCAGCTGCAGCGCTGAACATTTCACTGACCTGTGATCAGTCTCCCCTCCTGTAGCCACCGTGACTGAGACTCCAAAAAGTGTCCTCTGATCAGTCTTGCGGGGCGACACCCTGCCACTGCATCACGCAGCTGCTGGCTAAAAATAAGTTTGCACGGGGCCCCCGTGAGTAGACTGTTCACGGGTGAGAAGTTCTGTATTTCCACCTAAAATGGCTAAAATGTCTTTGGTCTTTTGTCATTTTTGGGGCATTTCTTGCCTTTTTTTCCGGTCATCCATAGATTGGGGCGGGCGTGTAATTCTTACATGTGAGGATGTGGTGCCACTCTTTAAGGTTTTACCCAGGTTCGGTGTGAATGACGAACAATGAATGATTGAGATCAGTATGGGCTTTTAAAACCTCTGTTTTGTTTTTCTGTATGGAATTCCAGGGTTGGATTTGGGTTCTTTGCAGTGTAGCCGAACTGATGTAGCCCCGTATCAACCTGTCTGGGATTAATCCCTGTACTCCTAACCCTCCCCATGTGGGATTAATCCCTGTACTCCTAACCCTCTCCATGTGGGATTAATCCCTGTACTCCTAACCCTCTCCATGTGGGATTAATCCCTGTACTCTTAACCCTCTCCATGTGGGATTAATCCCTGCACTCCTAACCCTCTCCATGTGGGATTAATCCCTGCACTCCTAACCCTCTCCATGTGGGATTAATCCCTGTACTCCTAACCCTCCCCATGTGGGATTAATCCCTGTACTCCTAACCCTCCCCATGTGGGATTAATCCCTGTACTCCTAACCCTCCCCATGTGGGATTAATCCCTGTACTCCTAACCCTCCCCATGTGGGATTAATCTCTGCACTCCTAACCCTCTCCATGTGGGATTAATCCCTGCACTCCTAACCCTCTCCATGTGGGATTAATCCCTGCACTCCTAACCCTCCCCATGTGGGATTAATCCCTGCACTCCTAACCCTCCCCATGTGGGATTAATCCCTGCACTCCTAACCCTCCCCATGTGGGATTAATCCCTGTACTCCTAACCCTCTCCATGTGGGATTAATCCCTGCACTCCTAACCCTCTCCATGTGGGATTAATCCCTGTACTCCTAACCCCCTCCATGTGGGATTAATCCCTGTACTCCTAACCCTCCCCATGTGGGATTAATCCCTGTACTCCTAACCTTCTCCATGTGGGGTTAATCCCTGCACTCCTAACCCCCTCCATGTGGGATTAATCCCTGTACTCCTAACCCCCCCATGTGGGATTAATCCCTGTACTCCTAACCTTCTCCATGTGGGATTAAGGCCCTTTCTCCTGCTTTGCCTTTGTACCACAACATGGCTTCGGCTGTTCCTCCATATTGTTTTACAGCTTGTTAGTGAAACCCAATCTGGCCACTGCTCTGCCAGCCAAGCACTGTCGGCTGAGGATGAGAGCAGAGGTCTGATCTCCCACCACTGAACTGCGCCATCATCCGATAATCACATCAGATGCATTTGAGCGGCCTGTGGTTGGCAGCGCTCGGTCCTGCGAGGCTGGAGTGGGAGGTTCTTACCGTGCAAGACTGGGTCATTACAGGAGTGTTAATGGAGGGCCTGCAGCTGATATAAGATTATGAGAGGCCTTTCCTTCACTCCCCCCCCCCCCCCCCCCCTCACTCTTTTACTCTCTCTGAGGTAATGCAGTAAGTCCACACTTGGGCCAGTCACAGCTAATGGTGTGTGGATGATCTCTTTCTCTCTCTCTCTCTCTCTTTATCTCACTTTCTCTTGCTCTTTCTCTGTCTCAGGCGATTTATTTTGTGCTATGTCATTGCTGGGTAATGGAGTCAAGTGAATTGTTTGTGAACATTACATGATCAATAATGAAACAGAGCCTCTTTCCATTTTTAAAACAAATAAAAGCCGTCGTGACATTAGCACACGGTAGTCTTTTCCCTCACGCCACGCACTTTTGGACTTCTACAAAGCCAGCAAACAGCTCAAGTGGATCTCGGCCCACAGGCGAAAGTGGATTAACATAAGCGTTTAAACGGCATTTGAAGTGAAGGCAGTTGAATATTAGCCTACAGAGTGGCTGGAGTTGACTCTGTGATAAGCTGTTTTTAGTTTGCTTGCCCGGGTGCGAGCCACAGCCTGCGGAGGCTTTACTGTAGAGAGAATAGCCGCGCGTCTCCTTTGAGGTGCCGTTTTATTTGATGTTATTGGTGCAGTAAACAGGCTCTTCTGGTGATAACGGGAGGTTTTACACAGTTGTTGAGTCGGATATTTCTGCCTTCGTACTGTGGTGTTAAGCAAGTCCTGGAATCCGTCCTTGAAGAAACACTTATGCAAGACATCCCCTTGCTTAAGAATGTCTAGTTCGGACTGATCTAGGACATGTAGGAAAATATTGAATGTTTACACAAACCTTGTACATATACACAGGATCCTGTTTCTGGAGATTTCTTCCTTTTTAAAACTGTTAATGGTGTGTGAGTGTGTTTCATGCTGCTCTTAAATGCTATTATGTAATGAGTTATTTGCTGTGTGATTCCCACAGTATGTGATCATTTAAAAACGTGTGATCTTGTGAACATGTTCACGTTACTGAGAGCATGGTTGGGTTTTACTTCTATTCTTATAACAGTGCATATGTATTTTATTTCATACTAATTAAAAACATAATTCGTAAGGTAAAATAAGTTAATGAGATATTAGTCGATATCCCATGTACCACAATATTAAATACTGTAGAATTTAAGATCTTGAAAACACTGTTACTCTAATTAATGAACATTAAAGCACTGATAATATACACGGGATTCACGGTTCATGTGTGGAGTTAGTCTGATAGTATGCTGTATATCTCTTTGCTATGCTCTTAATTTAAGCTGTTAGACGACAGCAAGCAGTCGTTCATTTGAGCAAAACCACTTGTGAAAAGCTGTTTCCATGGAGGCGTGCTAATATTCCTCTGTAGTGTCTTTGTTGGTGCCGTTGGGCGCAGTCATCTCTGGATGGAGTAGCACTAATGCCCCCCCCCCCCCCCCCCCCCTCTCGCCCCCCAGGGGAGAGCCAGGTGCAGACCCCGCAGTGCCGGATCCAGAAGTGCACCACCGACTTTGTGTCGCTCACGTCGCACCTCAGCCCCTCGCTGGACGGCTTCGATGCCGAGTTCTGCAAGGCCTTGCGCTCGTATTCCGGCTGCACGCACCGCACCGCCAAGAGCTGCCGGGGAAACCTGGTCTTCCACTCCGCCATGCTGGGAATCACCGACCTCATGAGCCAGAGGAACTGCTCCAAGGACGGGCCCACGTCCTCCACCCACCCCGCGGCCCCCGTCGAGCCCTGCAACTACCACAGCCGCTACCACCACCAGGTGGCGCTGGCCGGCGCCCGAGGGCCCGAGCCCCAGCGCCCTGCCTTCCTTTTCTGCGGCCTGTTCGGAGACCCGCACCTGAGGACTTTTAAGGACCAGTTCCAGACCTGTAAGGTAGAGGGGGCGTGGCCCCTGATCGATAACACCTACCTGTCCGTGCAGGTAACCAACGTGCCGGTGGTACAAGGCTCAAGCGCCACGGCATCCAACAAGGTGAGCTGCTAGCGTGTGCTTTGTTTACCTGTTTACTTTTACTACCACTTAGCATATATTTTTTTAATGTATTTTTCTTTTTAACACTTCACGGCATTTTTACTGTGTCACTGAATCTCCATGTTTTAATTAAGAGTAAAAAAGGTGTCTTAACTAGAGGTATGGATGTTTGATAGGCCACAGAGCTATTTCAGCTTTGACTGCAGGTGCAGGCTGGACAGTGTGGAGCTCCTGTCCTGTAACACGTCTGTGAAACGTCTGCAGTGCTGTTAATGACTCAGTATAGCCCAAGCTGGACTGCAGCCCTTAATAAGACAGGCATGAACGAAGCCTCTGTCTCCGTTTGTCCAACTGAATGTCTCTCTCTGTCTCACTCTCTCTGTCTCCGTTTGTCCAACTAAATGTATCTCTCTCACCAGCCTGTCTTTCTCACTCTGCTGTCTGTTTATCTGGGCTGATACTCTCTCTGTCTCTCTCTCTGTCTCCCTCTCTCAGTTTCTGTATCTCTCTCTCTCTCTCTCTCATATACATACCATCCACCATTGCAGTACACTGACTGTCACATGCTAAATGCCCATAAATGTCTGTTTTCGCTCTGTGAGAGTGCCATCTTATTTTTTGATACCAGAAGAAGACCAGCAGGTCTTCTTTCTCTTTTTCTCCTTAATGATGAGCGTTAAGCTAATCTGAGGTGATGTGAGGGCGCTAGTGCCTGGCTGGACTACGCTAATACTAACCAACTCTCATTTGTGACCTTTTGACTTTGGAGGTGGGGCCCATTAGGAACTGTTTGCCCGTAATTATTAGCGCCCCCTGCTCAACTGAGGCTCTTTCAGCCACCTTTCTGGACGGCCGGCTCATGGCCATTTTTCATGTGTGTCATGCGAACAAAGCTTGCATTCACCCTTCACTAACGTAACACCACACATCTTGTTCGTCAGTAGGCTTCCTCTCCTTTTGCGGCGTTATGGACTTGCGTGATTCTAACCCTCTACAGTAGATTCGTATGGGCATATGTCCACAGCTTAAAACATTGTTTCTGGCCGACACCCACTGGCGTTATTGCTGTTATTACTTTCATAATGATTTATGATTTTGACACACTGCGTAAAAACCTGGCATTAATAATTTGTACTTAACTGCTACATGAATAAACATTGAAACTGTGATGGTCTGATGTGTCCAGAAGATGCCGATTCCAAGATTTTGCCTAAATACACACCCAGACGAAACACTGAGCACAATGTATTTTCAATTTTCAGATCACAATAATATTCAAACCGTATCAGGAGTGCACGGAGCAGAAGGTGTACCAGGCCGTGACGGACGATCTGCCCGCTGCCTTCATGGACGGGTCCGTCATGGGCGGCGACAGCGAGAGCCGCAGCCTCCTGATCGTGGAGAGGACGGCGGGCCGGGAGGTGGAGCTCCACGCCGCCTACATCGGGGTCACCATGGTGGTGCGGCAGCTGGGTCGCTACCTGACGCTGGCTGTCCGCATGCCCGAGGAGCTCGCCATGGCCTTCGACGAGACGCAGGACCTGCAGCTCTGCATGAACGGCTGCCCCACCTCCGAGCGCATCGACGAGGAGGGGCACCTGCGCCTGCCCGTGCTCGGCCTCCAGCAGGGCGGCGCTCTCGCGCAGACCAGGCCCGGCCCGGTGGCGGCCGCTGTGGCGGCCCAGAAGGGGGCCTTCACGCTGGAGAGCGCCTCCAGGAAGTGTAGCGAGAAGTTGGAGGTTAAGGACATCTACTTCTATTCGTGCGTGTTTGACCTCCTCACCACCGGAGACGCTAACTTCACCTCGGCCGCCTACAACGCCCTGAAGGACGTGGAGATGCTGCACCCCAAACGGGAGCGTTGGCACATTTTCCCACGCTCCGGAGCGACGTCGGGACGGCCAGCCGCCTTGAGCGTTCTCCTCGTCTGTCTACTCACAGCCGCGATGTCGTAGTCCGACTGGCCAAAACTGTTTCCACAGAAAAAAAAAAAGAATAAATAATCAGAAAACTGGGGAGGAGAGTATGAACAAGCAGAATGTTACTTGTATATACTGTGTGAATGGAGGACACAGGAGGCATCGCTTTCTATGACTGTAAATTGTGTACATGCCATTTTCAGGAGACCTGTTTTTTTACGTGTGTGCTTTTTATGTGATTTTGATTTGTTGCCCTCCGGAGAGGACATCCCAATGGAAGCACTTTATTTTTTAGGTTGCAACTACAGAACAGTGTTCCACAGAACCAGAACCCAGCGACCTGGGATTGTTTCTTGATTCCCACAAGCGCTTTTTTAGAAACCCTTTTGCGTGCGTCTGAACGTAGGCAGGACTCACCATGGAAACTCAGACTGACGTGACAGTAGGTTATTTGAATTGTGCACCTGCCCTGGTGTTGTGATTGGTGTCAGAGGAAATAGTTATCTGTTTAGAAGTTTCTCATTTGTAGCCTAGAATTCAGTGTTTAACATTTGTCCGAGTGTAAATTAAAAAAATGAAGAATTCAAACAAAAACAGCAGATATAGGTTGAAGTGAACCTAGTGTTCAGTAAATTTCACAGGTGTATTTTTGTACATTTCCCATGAAGGTTGCCCACTGGGGAATTGTTCATTTGCGTTCAGTTAAATTCCTCCTTTTTATCAACGACAATCAGAATTTTTTTTTTTGCCAGCACTTCAAATACAGATGTATATATTGAAAGGTTGCAGATGGAATGAGGAGGGGAAAAACATCTCATAGTTCCAGTCTGATTTGATTAAGACTTTCCTGTATGTCAGCTAGTCCGGCGTTACGCTCACTGAGGAAGGCGGACAGAAGGGATTTCTGCCTCGCTGCAGTGACGTGTTTGGTTTGATGATGTCCACATATGGCTCCAGGTGTTCTGATGCATCCTCAGTTTGATCTCGGTTCACTACTAATGTACAGTCTTTCCTTTACTTAGTCTCAGTGGCCAGGCATGCTGGGACATCAAGTATAGTAAGGTTTGGGGTTTTTGTTTTCTTTTGTTTTTGTCCTCTAACCAAAGATCTTTTATGTTATTTTTCTCTCTCTCAGCTTATAGCTGGCACAAATTATACATCAATTGGATATTTACACTGTTGATACCTGAGTTAGTCATATTTGCTGTCTGATACACTAGGTGTCCTTAAATGCTCAGTGGGAGAGATTTTTTATTTTAAAAAAATTCTACGGGCTGTTTGGGGATCCCACGTGGACGTTCCTCATTAATTCCTCATTGGTTGTCTCAATACTTTCAAATATGTCACTGAGTTCATTCATGAGGTATTCCAACGATCTACATGTTCTGAAAAAGCTCACTGTTCTTTGAGTGCGCGTTTCACCGATTATGCCAGCAATGCTTTATGGTCATACTTTATGGTGAATGCCTTACAGTGCATCCAGAATGGAAGCCCATAATAACACTCCCAATCTAAATCCTCCTTTGTACCATATTCCTTTTTAAATATTTGCTACTGTAGACTCATGTTTGCGCATTTGTTGATTTGCAACTACTGTCTGTGCTGCAGAGCTGCTATCATACTGTGACTAGTGTAATAGATTGTATTTGGAACACTGGGAGTTTTGCCAGCAGTGATTGGCCAAATTCTAGATGGGCTGTACTGATTGGCCAAATCTTGGATGGTCTATGTTGATTGGCTGAAAACTAGATGGGCTTTATATCGTTGAATTATGGAGTATTTAAAACCAGAGCAAGGCATCTGAGTGCAATTACTGCAAAGGTTAGCCTTCATCCTGTGTTTTTGTTTTGTTGCGTTTGATCTTGTGATTTTGTTTTATTTTTATCGTGAGTTATTTCTGTTTTTTGTGAAGAGTGACTGCTCGATGTTTATACTTAAATTATTTATGAAATATAGTGTCTTGTTAGAGAAGTTAAGCTCCATATTCTTGCTGTTTGGATATAAAGTTTCAGATGTGATTGTACTGCCACCTAGTGGACCACCATTGTTACATCAGTGTTTTAGTATTGTACTGGATGCGGTGACTAAAAACAGAAACAAGGAAAAGGTGTGTTTTATTTAAAACATTAAATGAAAATACATAAACTTTGTTGGATCTGATTGGTCATTGATTCAGCCTGATATGTATGTTCTTATATAGGCAGTGTGCCATTTAATTTACATAATTTACATTTATACTCAACAACGTATTGGGTTGTGTTGTGGGCTGTGCCATGTAACACATGAGAATTATGTTCCATTAAATCCACAGAAGTAAGCATGTTCTCAAGTCTCTGCACAGAACTGTCTCACAATTCAGCTACTCAAACATTTGGAAGGATTTACAATCCTCATCAACGTCCTCTTAACGTGAGAAGTGACTCGACTGACTTCAGCAGAAGGAGAAATGTTCCAAAACTGCCTGGTGCACTTCACCTGTTGTGTTCTTCGGAGGTTCCTCGAGGTTGGTTTGTGATCAGATAGCTCCTGCTCCCACCACCTCATGCAGCACCTGTGCTCTGCTGCTGCCTGCTTGGTTTCGTTGTCTGATCCTAAACTGGAGGGTGACCCCAAAATTCAAAACACGCGCTCAAAATGCAGCTAGGAGTGGGTGACCTTCTTCCATTGTGCCTTTGGATCACAACTGTTATATTTACTACACGACATTCTGAAAGAGAAAAAACATATGAATATTGAGTAAGTATTGTAAGAATATTTAGCAGGGCAGTGATGTGACAATATAGACATTACCACTTAATAACAGCTTGTGCAGTCATCAGGACATTGAATACAGTGATCTTGAAGAAGATGATTCTCAGAACGTAGATAATCAGAAGGTCTGTGTGTATTTGGATATCTGGAAGGGACAAAAAGAAAAAATATATTTATTTATATTCTTAGTCATATCGACACAACTACTGAATTGCATGTTTTAAATTGGTTCATTTTAGAAGCTTTCTGGATATCACTAACCATTGAACAAATCAGATTGATGCTTGGAACACATATCCTGTGTGTCCTTGTCATCTACAGATGGAGGAAGAAGATACATCAAATCTAATGGTATATTAAGCAGCTGTAGATTGTATGCACACATCCACCAGGCCTGATTCAGAAGCTCACGTGCACTACACACTTCAATGTTCTCGCTGATCTAGCCCTTCTGATTGAGAGTCAGACTGCCTGATATGCTGATGTAGACATTACGACCAGGATCGTTTTAGGACACTATGATTTACCTGTTTGTAGTCCAACGGTGGGGCTGTGCATGAACTGAGCAGGTCTTCTGTGACTCAGGAAGCATGTGTAGGTGTTCCATTCAGGAGGCCCCACAGACTGCATGGACGTGGGATCAAACACATTGAAAGTGCTTTCTTCCTCTCCGACTACATTGTACATGACAGGACCTGATCCACTGGTGCCTCTGCGGATCCAGGAGATCCCTGCATCCCTGTTCAGGGCGTCATTGAACACACAGACCAGGATGGTCAAACCCCCAGGATCCATTGGGATGTGGAAAAAGGGAAATAAAGTTCCATAAGGGGCAGACTTCACCCCTACTATGTTATTCACTGTCAAAGAGATACACACACACAAACACGTACAAAACAACTTAAAAAAGTTTCAACTTCACCTAAGATGAAATAACACATTACGGGAAATGATCTGAATTTATCAGATTAAAAGTTGTTTTTGTTTTACTCACACGTAACGAGCAGGACGGTGTTGAAGCGGTGCAGCATGGTCGCGGTGTGCGCCCTGCCAAGCCACGCCGGGGATTAGCGACTCCTGATCACGTGACTTCTCACCCGCCACGGAATCTTTCCACTGTGGTGCTCCTCCCTCTGGAGGCCCTCTGCTAAAATATAGATGCACTGAGGTCCAGGGCAGGAGTTACATATCTACGGTCATCTTCACGGTGGGTTATTTTGGCAACGTGACATTATGGGATTAAGTTTTGAAGTGACGCCGTGAGTAACTGATTCACCGTGTTTTCTGTAACTCTGTGTTTAGTAAGATCACACCTGTTTGGCGGTTTGTGGTCAAACAATGATCTGAACACCAACGGCTTTTGTACATCTGTGTATTTGTATGTGATCCGTCCCTATCATACCCTAATGAGTGAATTAGGTTAATCATCCTCTTCATTATAAGATCATTTTCCTCAGTAAAATCTAATATTTTTGTCTCACTTGTCAGGAATGAGATACATGAACATATGGTACTGTAGCCCACAACCATTTTAGATATGCTTCACGTACATGTATTAACACAGACACTAAAATAACCAGCACAAACATCCACTTATCACCCCCCCCCCCGTATTACTGAAAAAAGTTGCTGTATTATGCTGAGATGTAATCAGCTTTACACTGCAGAAACCAAGAGGTGCTTTGCTGAACGTTTTATTCAGACCACCAGAATTAAGCATTTGTCATTCAGTGGCCTTTCCATTTCTGTGTGCATCACCAGTGTGTGTGTGTGTGTGTGTGTGTGTGTGTGTGTGTGTCTGCGTGCGCACATCACCAGTTATAACTACGGAAGCAATGAATTTAGGAACCTCGAAGAAAAGGAGCTTTAGAACCCCGAGGAATGAATGCTGTTATAAACATCTACTTTTTCTAATATAAACCGATTCTTCCTCATAGAAATTCAAAAGCATATATAAATAAAGCAGTTTGAAATTTCAAGGCGCTTAACTTTAATTATGCACTGGTCTGTTATGACATTACTCTGTCCCGACTCGTTGACGACCGTAAGTCATTTGTCCCCGAGATGCCTGGTCCGTTGGTGGGTGTCCAGACCTCCTCTGCACTAACACGAGGTGTTGGTGTGTGTCCAGATCTCCTCTCTGCACTAACACGAGGTGTTGGTGTGTGTCCAGATCTCCTCTCTGCACTAACACGAGGTGTTGGTGTGTGTCCAGACCTCCTCTGCACTAACACGAGGTGTTGGTGTGTGTCCAGATCTCCTCTCTGCACTAACACAAGGTGTTGGTGGGTGTCCAGACCTCCTCTGCACTAACACGAGGTGTTGGTGTGTGTCCAGACCTCCTCTGCACTAACACGAGGTGTTGGTGTGTGTCCAGATCTCCTCTCTGCACTAACACGAGGTGTTGGTGGGTGTCCAGACCTCCTCTGCACTAACACGAGGTGTTGGTGTGTGTCCAGACCTCCTCTGCACTAACACGAGGTGTTGGTGGGTGTCCAGACCTCCTCTGCACTAACACGAGGTGTTGGTGTGTGTCCAGACCTCCTCTGCACTAACACGAGGTGTTGGTGTGTGTCCAGACCTCCTCTGAACTAACACGAGGTGTTGGTGTGTGTCCAGATCTCCTCTCTGCACTAACACGAGGTGTTGGTGGGTGTCCAGACCTCCTCTGCACTAACACGAGGTGTTGGTGTGTGTCCAGACCTCCTCTGCACTAACACGAGGTGTTGGTGGGTGTCCAGACCTCCTCTGCACTAACACGAGGTGTTGGTGTGTGTCCAGATCTCCTCTCTGCACTAACACGAGGTGTTGGTGGGTGTCCAGACCTCCTCTGCACTAACACGAGGTGTTGGTGTGTGTCCAGACCTCCTCTGCACTAACACGAGGTGTTAGTGGGTGTCCAGACCTCCTCTGCACTAACACGAGGTGTTGGTGTGTGTCCAGACTTCCTCTGCACTAACACGAGGTGTTGGTGTGTGTCCAGACCTCCTCTGCACTAACACGAGGTGTTGGTGGGTGTCCAGACCTCCTCTGCACTAACACGAGGTGTTGGTGTGTGTCCAGACCTCCTCTCTGCACTAACACGAGGTGTTGGTGGGTGTCCAGACCTCCTCTGCACTAACATGAGGTGTTGGTGTGTGTCCAGATCTCCTCTCTGCACTAACACGAGGTGTTAGTGTGTGTCCAGACCTCCTCTGCACTAACACGAGGTGTTGGTGTGTGTCCAGACCTCCTCTGCACTAACACGAGGTGTTGGGTGTGTGTCCAGATCTCCTCTCTGCACTAACACGAGGTGTTAGTGTTTGTCCAGACCTCCTCTGCACTAACACGAGGTGTTGGTGGGTGTCCAGACCTCCTCTGCACTAACATTTGCATGCAGCAGCGCAGGAAGGCAGCACGCGCGCGGGGGAGTTGTGGGCCGGGCACTTAAAAGGGAAAACGAAAGCTTGTCTGTGCGCACGACAATGAATAGCCGAAATTCAGGTAACCTCACGACGTTCGCTCCATAATGTGATTCAGTGTCGTCGTTTCGTGGTCTAAATGGCTAAAGTCATGTTGCGAAGCGCTCGTGGTGTTTCTGTTATGAAAACATGCAGCGCACGAGGACAAATGTCCTTAGTGCATCCGAGTTGATCACCCTTTGTAGATGTGAGCGGACAGTAGTGTCACGTTACACAGTATGCAGCGATGGCGGACTGACAGATCCCGTGTGCTGTTGCTCTGTGCCCTGCTGAAGTTTAAACTGCTGTTACACTTTGCCGTAAACACGTTGGACGTTGTTTTGACCGTGTAGTCTGTATCCTAGAAAACGCAGTCGTCGTTCATCTGCGTTCTGCCTGCGGGAGTGCTTAATATAGCCTAAGAAAAGGACGACATTGTGGCCTGAACGTACACAGTAAAATCATAGTAAATTTATGGTCATGGTTAATTAAACGCTACTAATTTTACTGTGCAAGCCCTACTGTAAGTATGTTGGAATGTACTGGAAATAACTACTGTACTGGTGTTGAGCTGTAGACTGAGAAGGAAAGGTCAAGAACTCTAGCTTATTAACTCATGTAGGTCAAAGTTTCCACATCTCAATTGGGACGTTTTTGTTTTTCCTCAGGTTCAGCTGTGCACAGATCCTTATCCAGACATCTTAGAATGTGAAAGGAACTGTAAAGTGTTAATACTACTTGTCTTTCACCAGGAGAAGCACTATTCCATTCAAAAGCTCTTGTCATATTCCATCATGCACGTTTTATTGTTTTCTGTGATCTTGCTGACGCTGCCTGTCAGAAGCCTGTCCTCTGAAAGCGACAGTGACCACTTGGCTACCAACGGTCTCCCTTTCCCCTGGAGCAAGGTGCGCCTTCCGAATTACATCATTCCAGTTCATTACCACCTCCTCCTCCATCCCAACCTCACAACGCTGAGGTTCAGCGGCTCCGTCAAGATCGAGATCGACGTGAAGAACAACACTAACTGGGTCGTCCTGCACTGCAAAGGCCTCGAAATCACCACGGCGACCGTGCTGGACGAGAGCGAAGCTCACCTGTTTGAGAAGGTGCACCCTGTTCTGGAGTACCCGCCCCACGAGCAGATCGCGATCTTCTCTCCTAAGATCCTGACAACTGGAGAGAAATACTTTTTGTATTTGGAGTTCAGTGCAGCGTTGGGAGATGGCTTCTACGGCTTCTACAAGAGTTCGTACAAAACGCCGAGTGGAGAAACGAGGTAAAATTCATGTGAACAAAACAGTGTTGGCCAGCGTGTGGAAGAGAATGATAACTATTACTCACTCTTCACTCTGCTCAATTTGATCCCAGGTTCTTGGCATCTACTCACTTTGAACCCACCTCCGCACGAATGGCGTTTCCCTGTTTTGATGAGCCCATCTTCAAAGCCAACTACTCTGTCCGGATAAGAAGGGGACCCCTGCACATAGCCCTGTCCAACATGCCCATTGTAAAGCATTTTAACATCTGCATATACAAAATATAAATGTGTTTATACCACAAATACTACACACTCTCAATACATTTTATTGGCTTCACTGAAATAACTACCATGTCAGAAATAACAAAGATGTAAGCACTGTCCTTTCTGTCCTTGAGTTTCTTTAAAGGCACATGAAAATGTAATTTATTGTTATATTTATTAGGAGCAAACGGTGGAATTGGCCAGCGGTTTGTTGGAAGATCGCTTTGAAGCAAGTGTGCAGATGAGCTCTTATCTTGTGGCCTTCATCATCTGTGACTTCAGGTCTGTTAGCAGACAAACGTCAACGGGAATCGATGTAAGTCAGCTGTGCAGTCCGAGATGTTGTTCCTAACGATTTTGTTCCCTTTATGACACGATACGGATTGATTGATTGATTTTTATTTATGTAAGTTGTTGTCTTTCCTACTCCCATCTGCTCATAATAACGAGTATTTCTTTGTAAGGTTTCGGTTTATGCTGTTCCGCACAAGTGGCACCAAACCCACTACGCTCTTGAAGCTGCTGTCAACATTTTGGAGTTTTATGAAAAGTACTTCAATATCTACTATCCGTTGCCCAAACTAGGTAAACATGGACTGTTTCTCAGTTTGTAGTGAATGCTGTGCTCTTAGTACTGTTTGAATTCATTTTGTATTTCTCTTTTTTATCTAGATTTGATAGCTATTCCAGATTTCCAGTCTGGAGCTATGGAAAACTGGGGTCTGACCACCTATAGAGAGACCTCCCTCCTTTACGACCCTGACGTCTCATCCACCTCAGACAAACTGTGGGTTACTATGGTGATAGGACACGAGCTGGCCCATCAGGTGAGCGTTGCACACCTGTCCTAGTTGCTGTACCTGTACCTGTGTTTGTTAGCACTTCTAGGTATCGCTTTTACTCCTGTAGTTTAGTGGTATTCTTGTTCAAGGATATCTTGAACTCTGACCTATGTACTGTACTATCTAGGAGGCATTCTGTGAGCAGATGGCAAAACACTGTGTATGTCACTCTGGATGAGATCGCCTGCTAAATGCCCCAAATGTAAATGTAAATGTCAGAACTAAGTGGACATTGTCAGCTCAAACAAGTGCATTGTGTTAAGACCGCACTGCAGTACAGAAACTGAGGAGATAGGTGGCACTGGTGAGCAGCTTTAGCTTATTACCCAAGTGCCAAAGGTGTATCCAGAAGAGTAAATGATACAGTGAACAAACTGAACACGAATGCTACTGAACATTCATGTCCACATTGGCAATGGTATTTTAGGTATTAGTATAAAACCGAATGCTTGATTGCTGGATAAAAGCCAGGGACATACAAACTGACGGGGGGGGGGGGGCTCACGGTGGCGAGACGTGCACACATTCAACCTAGGCTTTATTTATTGAAAAGGCACAGTTAGCACTGAGCATATACAGTACATATAACACACAACGTAGCGAGACACAACTATTGGACTCAACAAAGACAAACACGGAAAACAACTAAGATGCATATTAAATACTTACAACATAACAAGCCCCGAGTGTGACACATAATGAGGATAACGAGACGACACACACACACAACCACACCCACAGGAAGTACATACATGGCTACAAACAGAGAGGGGTCCGGGCCTGTACTATGACACAAACTAGTCAAAATTATACTTTAATGCTAATCAATTATATTCATACAGCACTTATGCACTAAATTGAGGATTAGCAAGACGTTAGCAATGTGCTATATTATCTGAAATGTGTATCCCTGTCCCACAGTGGTTTGGAAACTTGGTCACTATGGAGTGGTGGAATGATATATGGCTTAATGAGGGATTTGCGCGATATATGGAATTTGTTTCTGTTGAGGCTACGTACCCACAACTAAAAGTGGTATGCTCCCATTTCTTAAGTGTTTTATCTTTTGTTACCAGTTTTAGAAAACTATTAAAATATTCTACAAGACACAAGGCAACTTTTTTGATTTCATGCTCTGATTTCCAGGAGGACTACTTGTTGAACACCTGCTTTGCAGCCATTGGACAGGATTCACTTAACTCATCTAGACCTATAACAAGCTCTGCCGAGAACCCCACTCAGATAAAGGAGATGTTCGACACGGTGTCTTATGACAAGGTGAGAGGTCGGTAGTACTTCCATGGGAAGGTTCCCGATGCTGCCTTCTAGCGTAACATCGTCCTTGTGAGGTCGGATTTGTGCCATTTCGCGTTTGTGGGTCTGTTCCCATGTGTTTTTAGGGGGCTTGCATTCTGCACATGCTGAGGAATTTCCTAACAGATGATGTGTTCCAGAGGGGCATAGTCAGGTATCTGAGGAAGTTCAAATATAGGAATGCCAGGAACGAGGACCTTTGGAACAGCCTGGTCAATGTAATTACCTAATAATTACATATTTTTACCCATTTTTGCGAGTATGGAATTCATTAATTGATTAATTATACATACATCTCAACAGATGTCTAATGTAAAGTATTTTAATATCCTTCTGCACCACAGACGTGCTCTGAGGAGGATTTCACATCAGGAGAATACTGTTATAGTGACAAACAGGCCAGCAAAAATGCAGTATGTTTCACACATACGTACACACACATATATACTGTGTATATATATATATTATATTATTATATATTGCACTTATACACATACATTGTGCATAAAGGTAAACTGACTTACATAAAGGTAATTGACTCCGTGCAGTATAATTTTGCTGGGGAACATATTGACCTGAAGACGATGATGAAGACCTGGGTGCTACAGAAGGGCATCCCTCTGGTGAGCGTGACACGGCAGGGTCGCAAGCTCCACGTTGAGCAAGAGCGATTCTTAAAGACTGTCCAGCCCGGGGACCCCACGTGGCATTCACTGCAAGCCGGGTAATAAACCCTCTCATATGTGCCTCAATAATACGCTGAGCCTTGTCTAACTCATTTGGCCTCCAGAGGGCAGTGTTCTCTCTATGATCAACTGTAACCATGCCGGTGCCGTCAATGTCAAAGTTCTTGCATTAAAACTCATTCTTCATTTTTCACTTTTCTCAATAGCTATCTGTGGCAAATTCCTTTGACCTACAAAACAAGCCACTCCAGCACTGAGATGAGACATATACTGGAGATAAAGTCAGGTATCAGCTACCGCTACACGCTAAAAACCCTCCACATTCCCCTCATAAAGGCGAGAGACCGCTCCCATGGTTTCGTTAGTAACATGTGTTTGAACACTTCTCAGAGGTGCTGGTGCTGGATGAGGATGTCGACTGGGTGAAGTTTAATACGGACATGAACGGCTACTACATTATTAATTATGACACCGAGGGCTGGGATGCCCTGATTGGGCTCCTGGGAGCCAATCACAGTGCTCTAAGCTTCAAAGACAGAGCAAACCTTATTCACAATGCCTTTCAACTGGTCACGTAAGTTTTCAGTAAATTAAAGGACATGCCACTTATTCGAAGAATGCTAATGCAATTGTAAACTGTATGAAAGTGAACATAAGCCATTAGGAACAATACACAGACACTCTTTTCTTAATTCTATACTTATTTCTTCTTGGTTTGTCTGATGTGTCTAGGGCAGGGCGATTGACACTAGACCGAGCGCTGGATTTGATCACCTACCTGAAGTCTGAGACCCACAACGTTCCTCTCTTAGAAGGCATTGGGTATCTGGAGTTCTTTTACAAGATGGTACAAAAGAGAAATTTAGATGATGTCACTCAGAATCTCAAGGTATTTCAAATTTGTTATAACAGATAGATCCATGCTAATTTGTTTGATTGGTGCACGCAGTAATGCGTGAGATGCTAGCAGATACCAGTCTGGTTGACTTCTGCCTGCTGTTGTACTCAAAATGCTTTACAGACCTTATACAGTGAGGAAAATAAGATTTTGAACATCCTGCCACTTTCCAAGTTCTCCCACTTAGAAATCATGGAGGGGTCTGAAATTTTCATCTTAGGTGCTTGGCCACTTTTAGACATATTCTTAAAAAAATCTGGAAACCTAGATTTGCTTCTTATGGAGCCACTCCTTGGTTCTCCTGGCTGTGTGTTTTTGGTCATTGTCATGTTGAAAGATCCAGCCACGACCCATCTTCAATGCTCTAACTGAGGGAAGGAGGTTGTTCCCCAAAATCTCGCAATACATGACCCTGGTGATCCTCTCCTTAATAGAGTGCAGCCGTCCTGTCCAAAGCACGATGCTTCCACCTCCATGATTCACAGTAGGGATGGTGTTTTTGGGACGGTACTCATCATTCTTTGTCCTCCAAACACGGCAAATGGAATTAAGACCAAAATGTTCTATTTTGGTCTCATCTGACCACAAAACTTTCTCCCATGACTCCTCTGGATCATTCAAATGGTCATGGGTGAACTTAAGACGGGCCTGGACGTGTGCTGATTTAAGCAGGGGAACCTTCCGTTCCATGCATGACTTTAAACTATGACATCTTAGGCCCCGTCCACACGACGCCGGAGATTTTTAAAAACGAAGGTTTTTGTCTCCGTTTTCAAAAATATCTACGTCCGCCGGAGATTTTTAAAAACGGAGCTTTTTGTCTCCACTCCCACTTAGAAATCATGAAGGGGTCTGAAATTTTCATCTTAGGTGCTTGGCCACTTTTAGACACTTTTAGACAGTGGAGGTGGACTTTTTAGAGGCTAACAAACAGGTCTTTGAGGGCCAGAATTTTAGCTGATTGGCAGGTGTTCGGATACTTATTTGCAGCAGTAACACACAAATAAACTATTAAAAAATCATACGTAGTGATTTCCGGATTTTTTTTTTTTAGATTATGTCTCAGTGGATATTAGCCTAAGATAAAAATTTCAGACCCCTTCATGATTTCTAAGTGGGAGAACTTGCAAAGTTGCAGGGTGTTCAAAAACTTAATTTCCTCAAAAATTTGAACTCGGATAACCTTACAGCACACAGAAAATTATGTAATTTGCCAGACTGTCTCTGGAGAGTCATTGCCAAGATTTTACAGTCAAATCAAATCAAATCAAAGTTTATTTGTATAGCGCTTTTAACAACTCAAGTTGTCGCAAAGCAGCTTTACAGGGTTTACAAGGTTAACAATACTATGGGTCCAGAACCCTAATGAGCAAGCCAAAGGCGACAGTGGCGAGGAAAAACTCCCTATGATGGTGAGGAAAGGAAGAAACCTCAGGAGAACCAAGACTCAAAAGGGAACCCATCCTCCATTGGGCGGCCCGTTAACACACAAATACACAAGTCACACATAATTCACACAATCAGACTAGGTAAAAGGTAGAATTGAAAGTTCTGGGTTTTGATATTGTCACTGTAAATGTCTGTTGATGAATGCCAGGCTTTCATTCCGTGTCGGAGCAGTGATGCTGGTATTGTAGGCTCCGACTGCAGTGTTACTCCCCAGGTGAACCCCGGTATCAGCACATCCACCGGCAGCCAGACCATCCCCCAGGTGCCTGCAGGTGCCTGTATCCAATCGTCTTGGGTAGAGCCATGCAAGAAGATAGATAATACAGACTGAGTGGACATGAATTTAAACCACCGTTGATTTAAATGTACGTAGCTCACGTGCCAGTGATCAGCATGTGGCTCCGGCAGACTAATCTATAGCAGCATAACTAAAGGGAGAGGTTCAGAGGTGACCACAGGCATGAGGGCTCACTGAGACATTGCTTTCCAGTCAAGTCATAGTCACAAATAGAGTGATGCCAAGACACAGCTGGATGACAGCATCAACATCTCAGATCACCAGAAATCTCAACGTCTGGGAGCCCCCAAGCCCCTACACCTTACAAGGGGAATTTTAGCTGAAGGCTTGACTAAACAGGTGAGTCTTAAGTCTAGATTTAAAGATTGGAACTGTGTCAGAGTCTCGGATTGGAGCTGGAAGGCTATTCCATAATTGAGGGGCTTTAAAAGAGAAAGCTCTGCCTCCGGCTGTAGTTTTACTAATTTTTGGAACTACGAGAAATCCAGCATTTTGGGAGCGCAAAGGGCGAGATGGGTTGTAGTAATCAATGAGTTCACTCAGATATTGTGGAGCAAGACCATTTAACGCCTTATAGGTTAACAGGAGAACTTTAAATTCAATGCGATGTTTAATCGGCAGCCAGTGTAGTGCAGCGAGAGTGGGACTAATATGATCGAATTTCCTAGCCTTGGTTAGGACTCTAGCTGCGGCATTTTGTACAAGTTGTAGCTTCTTTATGGACTGTTTAGAGCATCCAATTAGAAGACTATTACAGTAGTCCAATCTCGACGAGACAAAAGCATGAACTAGCTTCTCTGCATCAGCTAAAGAAAGTAAGTGTCTCAGCCTGGCAATATTACGTAAATGGAAAAAGGCAGCCTTAGTGACATTGCATACATGTGTGTCAAATGAAAGATCAGAATCAATAGTGACACCTAAACTTTTTGCAGTAGATTTTGGTGTTACTGAAAAACCATCTAGGGTAAGGGGAATATCAGCCCAATTGCTTCTAACAGCAAAGTCTTGTCAGAATTTAGTTTAAGAAAATTAGACGCCATCCAGTTTTTAATATCCTGGACGCAGTTCTCAATCTTGAGAGTTGTTGTGGTATCATCTGGATTAGAAGATATATACAACTGAGTATCATCTGCGTAGCAATGGAAGCTAATACCATGCCTACGAATGATAGTGCCCAGTGGTAGCATATATAATGAGAATAATATGGGGCCCAGTACAGATCCTTGTGGGACACCATACTTTACTTTAGAATGCTCAGAGCATTCGTTATTTACTAGCACAAATTGGTAACGATCTGTCAGGTAGGACCTGAACCAGGAGAGTGCTTGACCTCTTATGCCAATGAGTGTCTCCAGTCTATTAAGTAGAATATTATGATCAATGGTGTCAAAAGCAGCACTGAGGTCTAGCAGTATGAGAAACGAGATGTGTCCTTTATCAGAGGATATTAAGAGATCATTCAGTACTTTAGTTAGTGCTGTTTCAGTGCTGTGATGAGCTCTAAATCCAGACTGAAATAACTCTAAGACATGTTCTGTCTGTAAGAAGGAAGAGAGTTGTGAAGAAACTACTTTCTCTAAAATTTTGGATATGAATGACAGATTAGAAATTGGCCTATAGTTGGACAGTTCTTGGGGGTTAAGACCAGGTTTTTTAATTAGCGGCTTGATGACTGCAAGTTTAAATGAACTGGGAACGTAGCCCAGGCTCAGAGAATAATTTATTATAGTAAGCAACGGTTCTACATTGCTGTGCAGTAATTCTTTAAGTAGATGGGTTGGTACAGCATCTAGTATGCATGTGGAGGGTTTAGCAGATTTCACCAGTAAAATAAGCTCCTCACGACCAATTGGGGAGAAGGACTCGAACAGGGCATCAGAGCTGACCAGACAGCTGTCAAGGTGCATTGGCATGTTGACAGGCTCTGAGATAGCACTACTAATGTTTTCCCTAATTTTATCAATCTTATCATTAAAGAATTTCATAAAATTGTTACTGCTACACTCTAGTGCAGGGGTACTCAACTGGCGGACCGCGGTCCGGATCCGGACCCGAACGCAGTCCTGTCCGGACCCAATCTCATTCCTGATTAACTGGATATGGACCAAAACAAAACCGGAGCATTTATTTCAGGGCTATTGAAAAAACACTTCGTCACGAGTGTTACGTTCGCCACCCCCGCTCAACAACTTACGTTCGACACCCCCCACCCCCGCTCAACAACAAGCCTGCCTGGTTGTTGCGACGCGAGGGTCCGCGCGGCGAAAATGACGTAATCGCTGTGGCTCCGCGTGTGCGCGAGTGCCTCGCGCGCTGTCGGTTCGCGAGGTCGTGCACCTCTCGAATTTTGTAACTTCGCGCCGCGCTTCAGCGCAATGAACAAAGTCACGTTTTCAGGGTTCATACACCTTTATAAGGTGGAATTCAAGCACTTGTACGTCACTTTCAAGGTCCATTTCAATATTTCCCAGCATGTTAAACATACTTAAGTTAAATATTTATACATATACTCGAAATAATTCGCTTTTTATCACATTATTTAATGGTTGTTTATTTAAAAAACGCCCAATCTTCACGTCTTCACGTTCTCTCATGTTTCGTCCTGGAATTACAAGAGGCTCGTATTTGTTAACCTAATACAAGAGAACTATTCAGTCAGACAGATATTTGTTGTGAAACCAAGTAGTTACAATTTCAAGCATTTTAAAGTACTTTAACCTAAATTCCAGCACTTTTCAAACCTGAAACATATAGCAACATTAAAATTGGTCAGGTAAATGTTCATTCCCCTGTTTTGAGGGGTGTTTCTACCACATATCGTTTCGGACAAAACGCCTATCGTTTCGGAGAACACTGCAGTGACGCTCGCGACCCCCCCCCCCCCCCCGCTCAACAACTTACGTTCGCCACCCCCGCCGCACCGGACCTCAGGACACAGGTATCTGCCAAAATTGGACCGCGGACAGTTTTAGTTGAGTACGCCTGCTCTAGTGGAATAAGAGAATTGTTTTGTTCATGACTCCTCGTAAGGCTGGAAACAGTTTTAAAAAGGAGTCCTGAATTGTTTTTATGTTTTTCTATTAAGGCCGATAAGTATAAGGACTTTGCCATATGGAGGGCATGCTTATATTCAATAAGGCTGCTTTTCCATGATAGTCTATACACTTCTAACTTCATATTTCGCCATTTACGTTCCAGGATCCGCGCGGCTCGTTTGAGGCTACGCGTGTGCTCATTGTACCATGGCGCTATTCTTCTCTCCGTGGCTTTCTTATATCGTAAGATATAAGTCGGCCTTGTTTGCTGTCCCGTCGTTTCAGACATACATTCGCTGAATGTCCAACGCTTCCTTATGCAAGACTGAGTCCTTTCAGGTTCACGTTGAGGTCTGTTTGTGAGGCTCCTCGTTGTCTTTGTTTCGTAGACGTATATTCTGCAGTACTTCGGAGACGTGATCCAGAAGCAGACCTGGAGCAGCGAGGGCACGGTCTCAGACAGGAGGATGCGCTCCGAGCTGCTGTCCCTCGCGTGCGATCTTGGGTTTGCTCCCTGCTTGGAGAAGGCCAAGCAGTTCTACCACAACTGGGTGAAATCCAATGGCTCCGGCAGGTATTTTCTTACACTGAAAAATGGAGAAACTATATTTCCAATAAACATTGTTTTTCTTTTTACTCAAGTGATTTTGGTTTGTTTTACATGACGACCATGGCCAACAAATTTCATAAAGTGAGCTTTAATACCGTGAGCTGATTTTCCTAGTGGAAGTGTAGTGATGTACAGACTGTGATTCGGATTCCACAGTCTACCCACTGATGTTATGGAGACCATCTACATGGTTGGAGCCCAGGATGACAGTGGCTGGAATTACCTGCTGGAGAAGTACACGGTGTCTATGAGTGCATCAGAGAAAAGTAAAATCCTCTCAGCTTTGGCAAGCAACAAAGACTCAAGAAAGCTACAAAGGTATGTTATCTATACAAAAGCCAAATATCTGCACATTGGTTTATGAATGGCTATTAAAAATACTTCTGTCAGATTAAGATAATCTGATGCATTTGATTCTAGACTGCTGGAGCTTGGAATGGAGGGTGTAGATATAAGAACACAGGACCTGCCTTCGTTAATATACTACGTAGCCAGAAACCCAGCTGGTCACTTCCTGTCTTGGAATTTTGTGAAGAAGAACTGGAATGAATTAGTGGAAAAGTAAGTGTAATTTGATTGATGACCTGGTAAAAAAATGTGCTGAAATAACAAAATCTGAAATTATTTTGTAATGTTTACCTTTTCTTGAATATGACTACAGGATAATTGATCACGTGAAACCCATATTTTCTTTATGCAGGTTTCAGCTTGGATCATTCTCTATCAGAACTATAATAATTGGTACAACACGACAATTCTCTTCCATAGAAGAACTTGCTGATGTGAGTTTTACGTTATGTTTTCTAAATTCTCTTCAAGGTAATTTGCAGTGTGTTGTATGGACAACTCGCAGAGAACTAAAGAAGTATGTTGCATTTCCAGATGAAGGATTTCTTCACCTCCATCAGGGACCAGTCATCTCAGCTGCGCATCACTCAGGTGGCTGTGGAGAATGTGAAGAAGAACATTATGTGGTTGGAGAGGAATTTAGAAACTTTGAGGACCTGGCTTAAGAAGATGCTGAACTGAACAGCTGATTCCAGATCAGCCTTTAACAGCCACCTGTCATCAGCACATTTCCAAAGCATTTTGAAAAGCAAGCAGTGTCCTTTTCATTTTTTTTTAAACAAATAAGCAAAAGGGGTTTTTAATAACTTTTTTAGTCATATTTGCATTGTACTTAAAGCTACAATAAAGTTAGCTTATAAGTATAGGTAATACAAAGGTGTAGTTATGTTTTGATAACTACATTTCGCGTGGTTTGGATGGTTTTATGTTCCAGGATAAATAGAACTATGTTGAAACAACTATGTTATGTGGTGAGGAGTGCAACATTTAAAAATTTTTATTCTTTTCCTATTTTGAGTAATTGCAAAACTGTTCAATGGTTTCTAATTTCTTTCATAAAATAGGTGGAAACTGAAAAACTGGAAATGTGTCTCGAGTGTCTTATTTTTTAACCAGGTAGCTATACGAAACGGATTCTATTATCTTCCCTTCCACAAATATTTAGTAAAAATTATAATGATTTTTTAATTATGATTTTATGATGATATTCTCATAAAAATCATATTTTATGAGAATAAAAAAAAACATTTCTAGGAAAGTGACACAAATTGGAGATACACAGTTCGTGAAAACAAATTCTGTCTCGTGGAAAAATATATATGTTGGCCTAAGAAAGATAGATTTTGTTGCATTGCGTAGTACTCCTTCATTTCTGTACTTGTAGATGGGAGATGGACATGTCCATCATTAAATGTTCATGTTCATGTTCTTCTACAAGATGCAGTGCTTGCAAAAATGGCCCAACCAGTCCCACAGAGCTCCATGAAGTCATGCAATAGACAAAATGCAACGTACTACAATTACATGACAACTCCCTATTGTGAGAAGCACAATGAAGAACAGCATGAACTCACTACTCGTGAAGAGCTGCCAAAGAAACTGATAGCATGTGATACTTAAAAACGTCTGGAAAGTGACACTGGGCACTAGTTGCTGTCAGTTTGTGCACAAGCATTCTGATTTAGTCCAGCCTGCGTCCTCTTCATGGAGCCCATCTGCCTTTTAAATCACATTGCATATGGATCCATAGGTATGACTGGATTTATTACATGCATTTCTTTTATATTTGCATATGCATATATTTGCATAACTGTTGGGACAGAGGTGTTTGTGACGTGATCTCGGTGCTTCTGTGGCCCTTGCTGCACTAAACACACACACTCACACACACACACACACACACACACACACACACACACACACTATATCCTCATTCAACAAGCTGCCTGCATGTGGTCGGCTGCCTTCAGCACTAGAAGTGAAACACACGCACTCCGCCTCACGTGTGGCAGACGGACCACGTTTGGACGTTCGCCGCGCGCCCCCGACCGTAATCCGACACCGTACCGTCCGGGACTGACGCACGTGCTCGCCGGTCCCGGTCCAGATCAGTGTCCGTCGTGTCACTTTAAAACGCGCGGAACCGAGAAACGAAAGAAGAAGACATGGCACACGGGTCGGCTAGCGGCTAGCCACGACGCTTTGTTGGCGGCAGCTGTTTCCAAAGCAGTCTTATTTTTCCCGAGTGACTCCGGTTTTTATTTTATACCACCGTGAGGCCGGTTCGTTTAGGTCCAGAACCGACACCTTAAACCAAATGGAGCCGTTTGAAAGTGGTAAGAGTGTCGCTGCTCATCCAGCTAGCTAAGCGGCTAGCAGCAGCACTGTAGTGGGAGCTGGCCGAGTGTCAGCTCGCTTGTTAGGGTTAATCCGCCTGATTAATACAATCTAATGGACACAGCACGATATTTAAGGCCGTTTTTGGTCGTATTTTCTGTATAAATAAATGTTCTGTAGCTGCTCTAACTAGTTTAGCGTTAGCGCAGGTGCTCACATGTCAACAAAGTGACTGTTGGCCGCACGGACGTTGCATTAAAATAAAAAGTGTGTTTTTATTAGATTGAAGATCGAGTGTGAAAGACTTGTGTGTGTGTGGCGATGTGGTTTAGACTTGTATCAGCCCAACTCATGACCCAGTTAGAAATTAGTTAGTTATTTATTATTGATTATTTATAAGTGTTTATTAGCGACGCCCTATTGCGCCTGTAGGACCAGCTTCCTGTTTATTGGATCACTTTGAGCAGCTGTGCCAGGTGTCAGACATCTGTGGCCCCTGTGTGGCCCCATTAAATGTGGGTCTAAGAGACATTTACTTAATATTAGTTAATATTAAGTAAATTATAGTCTCTTAAACCAACACTGGTGTATTTTCCCATAATGGGATCATAGGGGCCACAAATGGCTGACACATGTTCGTTAGGTCGTTTGTTTTTGTTTAACCCAAGTCCAGTCACTGTAGTTCTTCACCCTCCTGTAGAAATGAGAGGTGTCCCTAAAATAACGCATTTGTGTTCAGTCAGGTGATTTTGTTTATTTTTGCACAAGTGTATGCGATGGGCCTAAGGTGCAGTCATACCCCAGAGAGAAGCACTACAACCCTGCTAGCCTGGACACTTGAGACGCATTTTCATGTGTCTGCATGAAAATAGCTCCAAGTGTACTCGTAATATTTGCAAAAAAATATTTTAATCTGGTCTGTTTTCTACAGCACAGGACATTTAAACAAGTGGTGAAGGAAGACATTTGCAAGATCAGTTAGCCACAAGATTCAAAATGTTTTTAGGCTAGTAAACATGTTTCAGACTTTCCCAGCACAATCTTGATTTCCCCACAGAGAGTTTGTTAGAGGAGGAAGTGAAAGAAGCTTGTGGTTAGTTGTCGTACTTGAAGGATGTTGGTAGATGTATGTATATGCTCAAGTTATTGAACAGTTGGCATCACCGATGCTTCAGTGGTTGTTCAGAAGAGTTTCCGGATTTTTTTCTTTTTAATGTGTTTACCTGGAAGATGTATCGCCTGTATGTAGTGAACAGCACTTAAAAATGAGCCCCACCTTTTGCTTTAGATTTCATCCAGTCTGACATACTATTGATACATATTACATATCACATATAGTGTTATTACAGTTCTTTGCACTTTACTCTTTTGTTTCCTGTATGTGTGTGTGTAGGCTGAAGCATCATGTGTTTTCACAGAACTGTACATTAGCCTGACTGAGATGAGCCCACATGTCAACAGGAAATAACCTAATATCTCTAACAGCCATGGTTTTGTTTCAGTAAATGTGACCACTTGTGCCATCTTGTTTATCTCCAAATGAACGTGCAGAGGGGGCCCCGCTGCCCAGGAACATGATTGAGAACAGCATGTTTGAGGAGGAGTCGGACGTGATGGATCTGGCCAAGGAGTCGCCGTCATACCCCATCGACGCGGACGACGTGGTGTACGAGCCACGCAGCTCCAGGCTTCTGGTGCGAGGGCTCGGCGAGAACGACCAGGACGAAGAGGAGGAAGACTACGAGTCCTCCGCCCGCCTCTTGGGCATGTCCTTCATGAACCGCAGCTCCAACCAGCGCACCTTCTCCTCCCCTTACGCCCGCCAGCAACCGCCCACCTCCTGCTCCGTGCCGTCCGCCAAGACCGCCGTGCTGGGGGTGCTGGTGCTGGTGGTGGTGGCGTCGGTCGTAATGGTCATCTACTTCCTCCCCGCATGCACGTTCTCCAAAGAAGGCTGCAAGAGCAGTAACTCCAGCACCGTGTATCCCATCGCTAGTGATGGAGAGATCTTCCCGTGGTCAGAGCTCAGGCTCCCGACCAGCGTGCAACCCCTTCACTATGAAATCTCCCTGTTGCCGAACCTGACCACCATGACCTTTCAAGGGACCGTAACCATCACGTTGGTGGTCTTGAATGAAACCAAGGTGATCGTTTTGCACAGCTCTGACATGAAGATACTCGGCTGTACCTTCCAGGACAAAGTGGTGAAGATCTTGGAGTACAAGCCCTGGCAACAGATCGCCATCAACTTCCCGGAAAACCTCAACAAGGGACAAAGATATGTGCTGACCATAAACTATTCAGCAAACCTCTCCAACAGCTATGATGGCTTCTACAACAGCTCTTATGTTGACACCACTGGAACAAAGAGGTAGTCGCCCAATTGGGTCTTTCTGTAAATATCTGGTTTTCCTGTTTGTCAGGGTTTTGGTTTTAAGTAGATGCGGTGAATATGAAAAATAAAAAATAAAAAAAATAAAATATATATATATATATATATATATATATATATATATATATAAAATAAATACATTTATTTATTTAATGAATAATTGTAATTAAGTAAGTAAAATTTATTTATATAGCATTTATCTTGGACAACGGTCACAAAATGCTTTACAAAGGAAACAAACAATAAAATGGAAATTTCATATGCATTAGAATGACACAATACACCTGAACAATTAATCAAAATTGTTTTGCTTTCTGTTTCTCCCTCCCTCTGTCCCTGCCCTTCTCTGTCTGTTTGTTGGTGTTTGTTATTGTTGTTATTTATTCAGAGTTTTGGCTGCTACTCAGTTTGAGCCCTTGGCAGCCCGCAAGGCATTCCCTTGTTTCGACGAACCTGCCTTTAAGGCCACGTTTCTCATTAAGATAAAGCGAGAGCAGGAATACATCAGCCTTTCCAACATGCCTAAGGTAACAGTTCCTGCTAATTAACGTTGGCGTGTCTCTTTCCTGAAAGGCTACTGGCAAAGTGCCACTGATTTATTATGGAAACACGTTCTGTGTACTGGTTGTATTTGCTCTCCTATAGGAGTGATCCTTGTAACTCTACACACTCGCATTTACTAAATGTGGTGTGGTCTTCTGATGTTTTTTGATGCAGGAGAAATGAACACCTTAGTCTTTGTATTTTTCTAGGCCAAAACTACCCAGTTACCCAACGGGCTTTTTGAGGATGAGTTTGAGAAGAGCGTGAATATGAGCACTTACCTTGTTGCCTTTATTGTTGCCAACTTCAGCAGCCTCAGCACGAATGTCTCCAACACTCTGGTATGTATGTGTGTGTGTGTGTATGTGTGTGTGTGTGTGTGTGTGTGTGTGTGTGTGTGTCTCACTATGGGTTGCCATTATTGGATTATCCCCCCACCCCTTTACTGCTACATGGGAGACTTGCGCGTGTGTGTGCACGTGTGGTTGCCCACACCACATGTGCGTGCAGCCATGTTTAATGTCTTTGCCGTGGGCAGTTGTTTTACAGTGTCATCTTTTCCACAGGTCTCTGTGTATGCAGTGCCAGATAAGAAGGATCAAGTTCAATATGCTTTGGAGACCGCTGTCAGTCTGCTCCAGTTCTACAACAACTTCTTTGGCATCAGCTATCCGCTGCGCAAATTGGGTGAGACCCCCCCCCCCCCACCTTTTACAGGAACTATGCAAATAATAATGATTAGCAATGATTTGGTGTGCTGCGTAGTAGTGGAACCCTTATTATCGTGTCTACAGGTAACTTATCTTGCGCTAGTTGGACTGATCATATTTTGTGACAATGTCTTCCTTTTATTATCAGACTTGGTGGGCATTCCTGACTTCCTGGCAGGAGCTATGGAGAACTGGGGTCTGATTACCTTCCGGGAGACCACTCTGCTCGTGGCCAATCACTCCTCGGAGATAGATAAACAAATAGTGACCTCCGTCATTGCACATGAACTGGCCCACCAGGTATTTAAATGCACTGGGATGTACTCTCTGTTATTTGAAACCCAATGGAGGATAGTAAAAGTCTTAGCTGTGATTTACTGCTTAATTGTTTAATGATGCTTGGATGCTGGATGTAGTGAGTTTTTCATTTTGATGTAAGTAAACATTAATTTGTGTTGCATATTCTTATCTTGTTTTCGTTAAAACGTGTTCTGTTTCAGTGGTTCGGGAACCTAGTGACCATGCGCTGGTGGAATGATCTTTGGCTGAATGAAGGATTTGCCACCTACATGCAGTACATATCTATTGAGACAGTCTTTCCAGAACTTGATATTGTAAGTGTTTTAAATTTATAATTGTACAGTTATAATACAGTTGATTTTAAGAAATGACAGAAGGAGCTAAACAGGGTAACAGGTTGTGAACACAGAAGCGCCTGTGTGTGTTCACATTTATTGGAGCTTACAGGAATTTGAACCAGTTTGACAACATATGTCTGGAGAAATTTGATACCGTGGTGGAACATGTTTCTATACGATAAAAACATTTTGTAATGGTAGTTAACCTGACTTTAAAAGTTTTCTTTAGGTCTTTAAACGTTTTAGTGTTATGGAAGTGTAAATTTAGACAAGCAAGTTTGTTTGAGCAGATATACAATACAAAAATCATTCTAAAGCCAGCAACTTAATTCTTTAAATGTTCATTTTTGAACAAGAATTGCTTTAGTGCTTGAAAATATTTGGGAATATAGACAATAGAAGTCTGCAAAATTCTACATTCACATTTAACAGTAGTGGTCCTTACATTGTCTGTAAAGTGCTTTGACCGTGCCACAGTTGTCTCTGTCCAGATATAGCATGTCTGCAGTTGCCAATTTGAGCTCACCTGGGTTTCATCATTTTCAGGACAATGAATTCCTAAAGGTGCGTTTCAGAGCCCTGGAGAAAGACGCTCTGAATTCCACCCACCCCGTGTCTGCGGTAGTGAATACCCCAGAGCAAGTGGAAGAAATGTTCGATTCCGTGTCCTACGAGAAGGTACTGCTCCGTTGTCTTGGTTCGTGTCTCATGGGTGTCCCCTCAGGGCCACGGTTGAACACCAACCTCCTCTCTGCCTTCTCATGTCTTCTCTGCTCAGGGAGCATCTATCCTGCTCATGCTCAATTCGACACTTACCGAGGAGGCCTTCAGGGAAGGAGTGAAGGAGTATTTGAAACAGTTCAGAGGAGGCAACACGGACAGTAAAGACTTATGGAGCAGTCTTTCACAGGTGAGAGTGTTTACCCTCGCATGGAGCTTCGAACTCGCTGTACTTGCGCTGACATCACTTTGCTCGGGTTTTAACAGGTGATGAAACAGCCTGTTGACGTGGGGGACATGATGCACACTTGGACTAAGCAGAAAGGTTTCCCGCTGGTCACGGTGACCAGAGCCGGACCCCAAGTGACGCTGGTGCAGGAACGCTTCCTTTTAAATCCCGCCAATGTTACAGATAGCAGGTATCCATTGTAAACCTGTGGGTCTTTTTTTGGGCCACAATACTGATGCTAAGAACGCCCATAAATATTAGTGCGTTTGCCGCAACGTATAAATAATATCAGTATGGTTTATTTTGGCGTTACTATGGTGTTACTATGGTGATATTTTTCACCCACTCAGAATTTAGGAGGCGGGCTCACTCGTATGCTTCTCTTCACAGTAACTTGTGGCACATTCCTCTGACATACGTCAATGACACTTGTAGCAAGTCCATCTCCTGTAAGCAGGTGTTTCACTTCAAAGACAAAACAGGTAAACATTTAATTGATTTTTACTCCAGCAACCTCAACAACATAGTAAATAAAGTTTGGTGATTTGCACAGTAAACCTCTGCTTCACCTTAGAAGTGCTTTGTGCTTAAACTCGTCCTTTCTGATCATTTAAAATACTTTCCAGCCACATTGAAGGTTCCCCCCAGTGTGAAGTGGCTGAAGTTCAACTCAAGGAATGATGGCTTCTACGTCGTGGATTATGGAGACGAGGGCTGGGACGTGTTGATCGAGGCCCTCACCGAAGACATGACCGTCCTTCCCCGTGAGGACAGGGCGTCTCTCATCAACAACCTCTTTGCTCTGTCACGGTACTTTGCCTCGCTTGTCTTGTTGAGAAGTCAGGACAAAAGAGATGTTGTAATGACCTGTTCTTTTCTACCAAGGGTTCCTTGAAGTTTTTGTTTTTGTGCAGATTGGGGAAGGTGTCCTTCAAAAAGATAACAAAGCTCTTAGCATACTTAAGAAATGAGATGGAGACAGCCCCACTGATGGAAGCCCTCAGACAGCTCAACCACATATACAGGCTGCTCGATAAAAGGCCTGATTTGCCCTTTGCATCCAGGATGAAGGTAAGTGTGGCACCTCCTTCCCACGAAACCATTGTTGGTGATTTCAAAAACATAATTGAGCTTTTGCTTTGGTTTGAGACAGAAATGTGTGTACTGGACAGAAGTGTATACTCACCAATCAAATTTTGTGTCTTGTTGATGCAGACGTATATATATTATCTCTTCGGGGATCTCATGGACAGCCAGTCATGGGAAGAGGAGACGTCAGTGTCAAAACAGGAGCTGAGGTCTGCTCTGCTCCTGACGGCCTGCACCCTGAACAGGCCCAACTGCACACAGCAGGCAGACGCTCTCTTCCAGCAGTGGATCGCCTCCAATCAGACTACGAGGTGTGTGTCTAACACTGCCCACGGCCGGATACTTCACTGTCAGACTGAACACCGGCGGTGGAAAGTAACGCAAAATCCTACTCCAGCAGGCTTACTTCTTGCCAGATGTACTCTGGGGAAGGTCGCTCTTCTGAAACATACTCGCTTATTAAGTACACCATTGAAGGCACAGCCGAAGTAAAAAAAAAAGTTATTTGAAGTAACTGACATTGCTGTATGTGCATCTGCTGGACATCCTTTCATTACTGCAGGACGTCCATCTGTTCAAGTTCAGGATCTGCTACAGTGTGTCCAGTAGCGCGGTGTCTTCTTGAGGACTTGCCCTTGTTTCCTTTTGAGATAACAGATGTGATATTTCACCCGAATGAACACGCTGGTGTTCCACTCACAGACTAACCATGGCAGACATTTATTGCAAACACAGGTTTGACACAGGTGTGCAATTCTCTCTCTCTTCCCCAGGATTCCTGGAGACCTCCTGCTGGTGGTTCTGTCTGTGGCAGCCCAGAAGACCGAGACGTGGAACACCATATCCAACATGTACATGTTCTCCCTCTTCGACTCGGAGAAACGCAAGTTGCTGCAGGCGTTGTCCAGCACTCAGGACGTGCGGAAAGTCCTGTGGTAAGATCACAGCCAACCTCTCCAGAAGATGTAGTGGGATTTAGAAGATATCCCATATTTCTGTTAAACACTAATCTGGTCTCTGTTTTAGGATCTTACAAGCAGGTCTCGATGGGCATGACATTCAGACACCTGAACTTCCTCTCGTCATTCACATAGTGTGTAGGCATTTTGCAGGACATCTCTATGCATGGAATTTTGTGAAGGAGAACTGGGAGAAACTTGTACAAAAGTAAGTGTTTAGAGTCCATCACTGCAAAGTGCACTTTACCCCAGTGTTTAAAAAAGTGAAAATGAAAAGTGATCAGCATAACTGTACATGTCTATACCATTTTGATGCACTTTTTCCATTCAGGTTCCCTCTTGGCAGTTTCGCCTTGCAAAGCATCATTGCGTCCACAACCAATCAGTTCTCTACAAAGACGCAGCTCGAGGAGGTTTGTGTTTTGTTGTTTCTCCAAAGGCTGGAGATCAGACAGATCAACACGCCTGCTGCTTTAGATACAGTGGAACAGATCTGAATGGTTCCTAAATAACCATGATGGTCATCCTCCCCCAGGTTCAGTGGTTCTTCGGCTCTCTGAAGGAGAGAGGATCTCAGATGAGGATCGTCCAGGAGGCCGTTGAGACCATCGAGCTGAACATTCGCTGGATTGAGAGCAATCTGGCCACGTTGACTGAGCTGTAGCCTCAGGGGGCGTGGCCTCACAGCGGTACGCACACTCCCCACTCTAGTGGAGTGACTGAGCACCTGTGACGATACCGTAACACACCACCTGAGCTCCACCCTGCAGAGACGGTGCCAGTCAGGGAAAAAGCTTTGTTTTCACTATCACTGACTATCTACTCATTCTTTTTCTGGGTGGAGGTGTCTAAACTGGCTAGCTAGTTTATCCCCTCAAAACCAAAATGTTCCAAAATAGGTCATAATCTCATGAAGTACCAGGCAGCAGTACAGCCTGTGTAGATGTGAACACTGTTGTTTTGTTTTGGTTTGTTGTTCTTTTATGTGTGTGTGTGTTGGGGGGGTTTCCTGTTACCCGTGTGAAACCCAGATGGCACACGCTCCTGTGTTTTCCCCCCGAGCGTCATTGGAGGGCCTCGTGGGGCAACAGCGCCTCCTTTTGCGCAGCTTGGCGTCAGCCTGTCTCTGCACACGTGTTACTCTGGCCTACGGACCTGTTTGCACTATAGGAGTTTCAGCTTGCTCAGGGCTTTTCTGGTTGGTTTGGGAATGATGACCCTTGTGGTTCCTACTGCTGTCCATGTCTACAGACCCACATCCTCTCAGCAGTAGCTTTTAACATGCCTTTTGCACACGTTGCCAAGATGTTTTTGAGGAAAGGGAGTAATGAGTCTTGTAGATGGTAAAATAATGACAGTTAAATTCCTTGTCAGGTTATGCACCAGTGGTGCTAAGATAATGTAACTGTCTGGATATGTGCAGACAATCAGATTCAAGGCATTTGCAACACTTCTGATATATACGAGTGGCTCATTTCTTGTAGCCGGTACTGTCTAAATATTCTTGCCTTAGCCGTTTTCCTCACCCAAACTGAATGTTGCAGTTTGGTGCTGTGTATATTTTGTCTTATTGTGTTGGCTTGCACATTTGTTTGATTTGAACTTAGAGCTTACAATTTTATTTATAGTTTGGTTTTATCTTTTTCACTGCCCTGCACATAGCAAAGCCAAAAGTAAAATGAATGAATCAGGAAATGTACCGAAGACTGAGATGTAAATGGTGAACTCTAGAATCAGGTGCACCCTTTGAATATGAGGGGGGGGGGGGGGCTATCCTCAACATATCATGGTTTTATTTTAAATGTATATGCTAAAATTATTGATGATACCTATCAAGATACTGAAATAACATTGTTAGTGTTAAAAATCTTTTAAAGAATTGGTTGCATGCAAAAATTCTGATATCAAAACAATGAGAATAACTTAGATTCTCATTGACCTTCCTTGAGCAACAGTATGTTTGGGGAAGGAAAGAAATTGCCGTGGCAACACAAGCCTCGAACTTTGACCTCCGAGTGAATGTGGAGTTGCAGCTGCTTTAATGCATCTGTGTGTAAAAATTCATCCTCAGTTTATCCTGGGTATTTGGTCAAAACCTGGTTGTGTATGTGAAGAGATTCCGTCCTGGCTAGCTAATGGATCTTGGAGCACTCATACACATCAGACGACGATCCAGATCAGACCATGTACACACACACACACACGCACACACACCATTAGCTGCAGAGCTCTGAGATGGAGACCAAAATATTGCGCGCAATATTACAGGAGTATAGTTGCTTTCTTCATATTTACCAAGGGGTGTCCGTTCTCTGCATCCTGGTTTCACACTCCATATTTCATGTCAATATCATTTAATTGTACTCATGTAATGCGTCACTGTTGAGAAGTTACAGGCCTGTTATTGAGCAGATTCACACCTGCGCGGTGAATCTAGAGCTGTGTGGCTTCTCTTTAGCCTCCTGCTATGTTGGAGTTGATTCTCTGCAGCACCGATATGTTCCCATAGGGGAAAAAAAGAATTGGCAGTGAGTGTGAGAAACATTTACACCTGAGAGTTTACTTAACGTTAAACTATTGTTACACTGTGGACAGTTGTGATTTCTACTGAATGTATTAAAGAGTTCTGATTTGGCATTGGAATACATATGGCTTTTTGATTGTAACTGCATTTGCTGTATTCCTAAATAAGGTGATGTCGGTACCTTTTTGGGGTAGTGAATACTGCAAGCAGTCGACATTGGAAACTCTGCTCCACACAATTCCCTGTGTCCGCCATTGCAATCTGCAGCTTGTTCTGATGGCTGCAACGACGTTTCTGCTGTTTGGGGTTGTATTGCACCACGTTCACGGCCACACGAAAGGCCACAGGATCCCCGGAGCAGACTGAGTTCAGCTCTGGGGCTCTGGGGTTCGCAGCCGCTGCAGTGTCCACACACCACATACCAGTTTTAGCCGGTTTTAATACTTGCTTAGAAAATGATGGCGAAGTTGAGATTTTGGTACTAACCCGATGTGGATTTGACAAAGTACTGAATCTGAGTCCTTAAATCGTACACAGTGAAACGGAATTCCAATAAAGGTTTATGTACAATACTTTGTACTCTATCTATTAAACTTGTTTTAGCATTTACTGATCAATATGTATATTTGTGTTAATCACTGGGAATTTACAGCGGACATAATAATTATATCCAGCTGCCTGTCACAAAGTCAGCCTGTTTATGAGGGGCGTGTTAAGGGAATCCTGACTGATCACTCCACGTGAAGCCGTCTAATGTGTACTGGGCAAGCAGCCATTTTTTTCCTTTTACCTATTAATTGAAATATAGATTTTTCCACTTTGGTTTGTTTTTGGTTTGGGTTTTTTGCCCACTACTGAAACTACTAGTGACCTCAAGAATGGATTTAACCAATGAGCACAGTTGCTTTTGTTGTTGTGTTCATAATTATTTTTGTAAAGATGTCATTAGCTTGAAATGCTTCATATGCCTCAAATGTTTCATTTAAACGAATCAAGATCTAATCCATCTCTTACATCACAGACATTTTCTTTATTGGCTTTTATTTTGTGCCAAAGCTTCACAGTTCCTTTGGCCCAAAATATTCCAAGGTGACAAAATATGATTGTAAAGTAAACAAATAAACAGTTTTCTTTATGTGTGTCTCTTTGTTGTTGCTTCACGTTGGCCTAATTGTGACGAGTCCCACTGTGTTCACTAGAGGGCAGTGTTCTCTCATATTTTTGGACTTACCTTAGTAAAGTTTTATTAAAGGGGTGTGTGTGTGTCCAATTTGAGATAAAACTTGAAGATTATAGTTGAAAATTTCACTTTTGTTGGTTTTAATTTTCAGGCAATGCTAAAATGCTGACAAACCGACATTGTTGCCTAAAGCACTGACATATATTGTTGGGTAAGTGAATAACACCTTATTTCCATTTTCAGTGTAATGTAATGTTTATTCAGCAGATCAGCAAGACTAGAACACAGAACACACCAGAGGGATTATGCAATACCTGCCACATAATGCAACAACCACAACATTCACCACTTACCAAAGTACCAAATTCAAGTCTAAATAATTTACAGTGTGTGTGGATGTACATGGCATTCTGAGAGTGTTTCTCTCGCTCGCACGTAAAAATATGAAATGTCAGGGACATTTTGTGCAGAATCTTGTTACTCAGATGCATTTGTTTAATAACTTATTAAAAATTAACTTGAAATTGAGACCTTTTGTGCAGAGTCTTGTTGCTCATACATTTATGTGTAAAGTTTTTCTTAACTGAAAGATTTGAATCTGAGACTGATAACATTCTAAAAATAACTGATATAAACTAACAGACGTTTGAATGATACAATCAGTTAATGAAAGTGGGTGGAAGAATGTTCTCTGGTTATGTAACTGCGTGCTGGGATTGAGATAATGGTGCGGTACATTATCTGATGAAGGTCATGACCTCCAGTCTGGTCGCTGGTGTCAAGATGGCCATGGTGTCGACAGTGTCCAAGTATCGGCGTAAGTCTGAGCCTTCAGGAATTCATGCAGGGTTCTACGGATGCAAAATATAACAGGTGCTAAAAGGATAAGGTGTGCCCAAAACAAAAATAATTTCGTGTTTATATACGACAAACCCACTGTTCCATGCTGAAAGCCTGGTGTGCATGTATTCAGAATAGGTTTGTTTGATTTAGATGCTCAACTTTACACTTTAAGAAGATTTTGGAAACCAAAATCAACTCTGAAACCGCAACGAACACCGCATTACAGGGAGCCTGTATGAGTAAAATGTGCAGTTACATAAAAGTGGTGGAATTCGGATCACGTTGTGTGGCGTGTTTATCTGATCAGATCACGTGGTGTGGCATCTAGGGGACGTGGATCTTCTAGAATTCGGTGGAGTTTTGTCAGTGTCTTGGCCTACTGATCTGCTGGCCCTTTGTCTGAATGATATAATCAGTTAATGAAAGTGGTGGAAGAATGTTCTCTGGTTATGTAACTGCGTGCTGGGATTGAGATAATGGTGCAGTACATTATCTGATGAAGGTCATGAACTCAAATCTGGTAGCTGGTGTCAAGATGGCCATGGTGTCGACAGTGTTCGACCATCGGCGTAAGTCTGAGGCTGTTACCTTCAGGACTTCATGCAGGGTAATAAGGATGGATAACATGCACTATATTGGCAAAAGTGTTCACTCACCTTCCTTGACTCACATATTATCTTAAGTGACATCCCATTCCTAATACATAGGGTTCAATATGACGTTGGTTCACCCTTTGCAGCTAGAACAGCTTCAACTCTTCTGGGAAGCCCATCCACAAGGTTTATGGGGATTTTTGACCATTCTTCCAGAAGCGTGTTTGTGAGGTTACATACTGACTGTTGTAACTGGCTCTCAGTCTCCGCACTAATTCAGGAGCGAGGAAATTTCATGACTGGATTTGTTGCACAGGTGGCATCCTATCACAGTTCCACGCTGGAATCCACTGAGCTCCTGAGAAAGACCCATTCTTTCACAAATGTTTGTAAAAACAGTCTGAATGCCTAGGTGCTTAATTTTATACACCTGTGGCCATGGGCATGGTAGTGGGGGAGAATAGGGAGAGGGGCCCATTTTTTTGCTCATGTGCCTCGTTTACTGGCACTTATAAGGGCCCACTGACATTGTTCAGGGCCCAGAATTTGCTACTGCACCCCTGCCTGTGGCCCTGGAAGTGATTGGAAGACCTGATTCCGATCATTTGGATGGGTGAGAGAATACTTTTGGCAATACAGTGTAACAGGTGTTTATTAAAGGACAACTCAATGAATTATGTAGCAAAACAAACTAATTTTGATCTTAAATATGAAATATTTGACTGGGAATGCAGTTTTCAAGAAGGTTAGAACTGCACTTTTAAACCCATGGTCCTTCAGGAGCAGCTCTTCAATAATGATAAACTACTCAGTGGACTTTTACTGGGGAGGCACTACATTTTGCTCCCGCTAATGCAAAACAGTCGAATGTCTGTGTATGTAGTAGGATCTCTAAAAACAACAATCACACCACACGACACCACTTACCTAAGTAGCAATTTAACATCCAGTTCAAAATCATTAACAGTGTGCATGGAGGTCAACGGCATTCTGTCAGTCCTGGCCGTGGCCTATCCGCTCTCTCCCTCTCAGGTAAAAATATGAAATGTCAGTGACATTTTGTGCAGAACCTTGTTACTCGGACACATTAGTTTAAAACATAACTTAAATACATTTGAATCTGAGGCTCTGACAAAGTTCTTAAGGTAACTTTGATACAATCTGTTTAAAGGTAGAAATGAGCTTGAATTATGCAATAAGTTTGTGGAAATGGTGGTTATGAAAATGTTCTATGGTTATGTAACATCCTGCTGGTGTTCAGATAATGGTGCGATACATTATCTGATGAAGGTAATTTGTCGCCTCCCACGTTCCCGTTGAGCGCATAAAATTCACCATGCCGCCTGTGGATGGGTCGAATTTGCTCGATACGTCTGCTCAAATGAGCAGTATGGTACACCAGAGTTGGGTACACTAATCTTGCTCCAGCTACCTATGATTTTGGTTCCCAATTTACTGGGAATTTAGTTTTCAAAAAGTCAGACCGTCTCTTTTAAACCTAGTTCAGCAGCAGCAGCTTTTCTGTAACATTAAACCACTCAATCGGCTTCTACTGTGGAGGTACTATTTTTCCCCTAGTAATGCAAAACAATAGAATTTTATTATATTATAGTTAGTGTCTTTAAATATTTAGTGATAAAATGTGTTGGTTCCTATTTGTGTTTCCATATTTTCCAAACATATTGTTGCTTTTCCAAAATATTGCAAAACTTGCAATTCCTCCCACAGGTTTATTTGCAAACAGATGTATATATCAAAGCACTTTCTGCACCAACATTATAAGCAATTACATCTGCTGGATTTCATCAGGAGTCGCCCAGGGCAATCATGAGCCAATGGACAGATATGAATGAAATGTCCTGTACTTCACGCATGTCCTTGAAATCACTAATGAAAACAGGCATTAAAAACAACATTTCATAATGAGTGTCTAACCAAGAATGTTTCTTCTTTGCAAGGTAGCTTTTTAAAAATAATTATGCAAGTTTTAGATTTTTTTTACATTATCAGTGGGAAAATGCACGATGAATATCACAAAATTCATTCAAACATCCTATTGCGTCAAAACCCGTCAGCATTGTGGCGATGATGATGGTGATCTGCATTTTTGAAGTATCTCAATTCCTATAAGGGTTCCTCTGTGGTTCCTCTGTAACACCCCTGGAGGAAGTGTGTCCTTAGAAAACTCAAATGTGCCTAAACCAAATATGAAGTGGACATGTGTCGGAATAGAACCCAGCTATAAATATGTTAATCACTTTTTACATGTTTATTTTTTAAATCTTGGACACAGTTTGGTTCATTGGTGGTTTTTAATCCCAGTGCAGTGCACATCCTCATTTTAAATGTCTAAACATTCCTAAAACATTCCTTTGGTTTTCCCTCACAAATTCCCTGATTTTGTTCATTTTCATGGGCACATAATGAAAGTTTGTAAAATGTTTTATGCAGTTACATAATAGTTCCATAACAGCTGGAATTCAGATAATGTGGTGTGACACCATCATAAGAAAATACTGAGCATGAATCTTCATTTTCAGAAAATGAAAGTGCATTGTTGAGAATGTTCCGTGTAGTTATATAACAGCCTGCAGGATTTCAGATAATGTGGTGTAACACATTATCAGATGAATGCAATTATCACAAAACTTAGCTTAGATGTCAAGATTGCATTAGTTTTCAAGTATATCAAGAATATCATGGTATGTAGATCTGTTCAAATAGGCCCAGTGTGTCAAAGGTAGTCAAAACTGTGATGATAATCTGCATTCTTTGGTGTCACACTTTCTCTAGGTACACCTCTGTAGAGAATTGACTCATTGTGGACACTTTGCAAGGCAAACATAACAATGGCAAATATGTGTAGATGTGTTAGAAAGGTACATATAGTCATTTTGTCATCAATCACCTTAATGTAATTGGACATATTTTACAGTTTTGATCTCTAAGCCCATATTTTTGCAGAGGTTTATTCCAAGTATAATAACAGCCTGCAAACTGTCACTTTGGTAATCATAAAATTAAGTGCATGTCTATGAATGTCACTTGTCCCTTGAAAACTCACATATTATGCTGCCTGAAAATCAAGGCATGGTGCTGAGCAACCAGCATGGTCTGGCTAAGCTGCTGATATGATCCACACATGCAGGGGCCTCTTGCATAACGCCAAAAACTGTACAGTGGACAGGACCAAAGAAGGTGAAAGGTTAAAAGACTAGCTGCAGTACAAGCTTTAATTCTGCCCATTCCCATGAAATTGAAAAACTTTAAAATGAAATTGTAAAAAAATCTAATACCTTTTTTTGCCAGTTGTGTTCTGTCACATCTATAAGCTTCTGCCACGTTAATATCATGCCAATATTTTTCCTTACAACGAGTTTTCTAGTTAATTTGTGATTTTGAAGGGTTGTGGTGATGAGGTGATTGACAGTGATTGGCTATGTTGATTGACAGCTAAGACCGACTGTCAAACGTGAACACGTAGCTGACTCAACAGCAACTATAGAGATAGAGCAAATCATGTCATCGGAGAGAAAAATATGTGCTTTGAAGGGTAAAGCAAAGTTTTCAATAGCAAGTGATTGGGGAGATTGAAAGGCACGGTGCCTTGAAACATATACCAGCCTGTTTGTAGACCCATTCTGAGTCTCTAAACAAAGATGTTTTGCAATGGAAGTGGATTTCTGCCATGTATGCACATTTTTGATCTCTTCAGTTAATAAGATGACAAGATGATGTATGTCAAACAATATTCTTCTGTTATCCTTACAGACTGATTATGCATGTATACGGGCCTTTAGATGTTATAGGGACCTTCAAAAACTGGAATCTATGCTATAGTCACTGTACTGGCTATGGTGGTTATCTTTGACATTGAAGCTGTCTGTCAATCCACCGGAAACCATATCCACATAACAGAACTGCCAACAGTCGACAGAGAAAAATTTTTTTTTTTATGTAATTTAAGGGGAAATGGAAGCTAACTCGAATATGTAGCTGATGTGTTTCTTTATACTACCACATATTGTTACGGACAACACTGCAAATAACGTAAAGTATAAACGCCTCCGCCGCTCGCGCGAGGTGTGCGGAGTCGCGCGCGCGCTACGGTCACTCGCGAAAGTTTAATCCAGTCTTGATTAAGTTTATTCAGTCTTAATGGTCCAATGAAGGTAATTTAAAAACCAGGACATTTCCTCACTTAAAAGCCCGGGACAGGAGGTGAAATGCAGACATGTCCCGGAAACACGGACGTTTGGTCACCCTAAGCTAGCTGTCACAAAACTGCCACATCTGCGTTTTGGCTGTTGGTCCATATAAAAAAGAGAAAGTTTACCTGAGACTTTCCTGATTTTGTTTCCGAATACAACCGATGCATAGTAGGCTCGGAGTTAGCTTTAGGGTTAATAAGCTTTAGTTAATAACTATATTGACGTCCTATGGCGACACGGTGTTGCTCTGTTTGTTGGTGTGTTTTTTGGTACTGTGTTTTCGTGTGGATTATGCTGTCGGACTAGTGAAATACGACAGACTTACACTCTTACACATTCGAGACAAGACGGCAAACCTCCAGCCAGATTTCAATTTTCTTACTGAGGACACTGGATTAATTAGGTCGACGGACGGAAAAGGCAGAGCAGGACGCGCCGGCTCTAGGCTCCAGGGGAGAGCCGGGGAAGCGCGGCAAAAGAGCTGGCGCTCGGGTCCGGCTCAGACGGCGGAGACACAGATCGCCGCTGCCAAGCGTGTTACTATCAAATGTTCGCTCTCTGGTCAACAAACAAGACGAGCTAAAAAAAAATGCTGATAAACAGCAGACAGGTCATTGCTGACTGCTCCATCATGTGCTTCACTGAATCGTGGCCCAACGAAGACGTCCCGGAGTCGACGGGTCACGTAGATAGCTTCACCCTCCACCGCGCTGACCGAGCCCTCTCTGAAGACCAAAGGGGGGCGGCCTGTGCTGCTATGTGAACCAACGGTGGTGTACCGATACAACAATGTTCTCACGAACCAGCTCCTCAGTTCTGGAGACACTCACCATTAAACGCAGATCATTTTACCTGCCTAGGGAGCTGAAGGCCATCATCTTGGTCGCCGTATATATATACCACCCCCGGCTCCCAGTTCAGAAGCAGCCCAGCTACTCTCCGCTCAAATCACGGACATTGCCCACAACAAGGTATGATAAAATCCTGGATCAATGTTACTGTACGATTGCTAATGTTTTCCATGCTGTAGCTTGGCCACCACTGGGTCAATCAGACCATAATATTATTATGTTAATACCAGCCTACCGCCAGAAACTAAAAGCTGTCAAGCTGACAACAAAGACAGTCAAACAATGGTCTTCTCAAGCCATTTGTGAACTGAGACACTGTGTGGATAATACGGACTGGTTTGCTATTAAGGAAACCTGTAATGATCTCAACGAGTTTGCGGAGGTTGTTAATGCTTATATCTATTTCTGTGAAAATGTAGGCGTCCCAACTAAGACTGTGACTGTATACAGTAATAACAAACCATGGTTTAGTAGAGAGTTAAAACATCTTTGGAAAATCAAGCAGGATGCCCATAAGAGTGGGGATAGTAAGCTATACAATATAGCGAAGTATAACTTTGATAGAGCGGTTAGGAAAGCTAAAACAGATTACAAACAGAAGCTGGAAGCTAAACTTATAGCTACAGGTAGCAAATGGGTATGGGAGGGCCTGAGGCAGATAATCATGCAGGTAAAAAAATGGTGGTCAGTAATGATCCTGAGCTGCCCGAGAGTCTTGATAAGGAGCAAGATGTTATTGCTGGACAAACAATAAGCAGCCCCCTCTAAACCCTCTTTATTATTAGCTAAGTATTTCATCATGTCTGAGTCCCTTGTTGCTTGTGTTGAGTGTGGCATGTATAGCTACTCTTCTTCCGTCAGTAGTGATAATAATAATTATATTTGTGTGAAGTGTAGGTTAGTTATTAGTATGACGGAGAAGATTTCGCTTTTAGAGGAACGCATCCGGGCTTTAGAAAGTCCTAGAAAGTTTGTAGCAGCTAGCGCAGCTAGCGTAGCGGCTAGCGCAGCTAGCGTAGCGGCTAGCGCAACTAGCGTAGCAGGCCCGGGTTGCACAGCTGTAGCTAGCGAGCCCTCAGCTCCGGCATTAGAGCCCTCGCAGCGGGGCGAATGGGTGACGTCTCGGCGGCATAACCGTAGGGCTGAGCACCGTCCTTCTCAGGTTCCCGTGTCAAACAGGTTTGCCCCACTCAGTAATACACCGACTGAGCGACCTGTTAAAAGAGCTCTGGTGATAGGAGATTCACAGCTCAGACACGTGAACGTAGCGACTAGTTTAGAGACACCAGCGGCCATAGTCAAGTGTATCCCGGGGGCTAGAGCGCCTGACATCAGGGCTAATTTAAAGGTGCTGGCTAAACGTAAATATTCTAAGATAGTTATACACGTCGGCACCAATGATGTGGGATTGAGACAGTCTGAGATCACCAAGGATAATGTTAAAGAGGTGTGCGAGTTAGCGGGGACGATGTCAGATGCCGTAATATGCTCTGGTCCCATTCCAGTTCGGCGTGGCGCTGAAACCTACAGCAGGTTATGGGCGTTACACCGCTGGATGTCTAAATGGTGCTCAGATAACAAAGTGGGCTATATAGATAATTGGACACGTTTTGAGGGCAGGCCTGGCCTTTTGAAGCGAGACGGCATTCACCCCTCTTGGGAGGGTGCTGCTCTCATTTCTCATAGCATATCTGCTAGGCTTAATAGTGGTAGTGTAGGTGTAGTTAATGGGGATTGACAAACCAGAGCCGAGGCCAGGCAGCAGACAAACAGGCTAATCCGACTGTCTGCGAGCTGCAAAGAGACGTCACCTAGGTCACACCAGATTGAAACTGTGTCTGTTCCTCGAGTACCAAAAAATAATTCTCGTAAAGTTAGTAGACAAAATTTAATCAATGTTAAATTCAACTATGCTCCCTCAGAGAGCAGTTTAAATCTGAAACTAGGACTACTAAATATTAGATCCCTGTCATCTAAAGCATTGCTTGTTAATGAAATGATTACCGATCATGATCTATGCATGCTTTGCTTGACGGAAACCTGGACCCGACCAGACGACTATATGGCCCTAAATGAAGCTTCTCCCTCTGGCTATAGATATGTCCATAACCCCCGTCCAAATGGTCGAGGAGGTGGGGTCGCCACAATATATGACTCTGATATAGGCATTTCTCAAAAATTTGGCTTCAAGTTTAATTCTTTTGAACACCTCATCCTCACTGTATCAAATGTTTCAAATTTAACAAGCAACAAAGTGTCACAGTCGTTTATGTTAATTACTATTTACCGCCCCCCTGGTTCATACTCTGAGTTCTTGCAGGAGTTTTCAGACTTCCTGTCTCATGTAGTGCTATCAGCCGATAAGGTGATTATAGTGGGTGATTTTAATATCCATTTTGAAAATCGGTGTGACTCTTTTAGCATTCATTTTCAAGCAATTCTTGATTCAATAGGTATCACTCAGAATGTGGTGGGTCCTACGCATAACTGTAGTCATACTTTAGACTTGGTCTTGTCATTTGGTATTGACATATCCAGTTTAGCAATTCTTCCTCAGAGTGAGGCTGTTTCTGACCACAGCCTCATAACATACGAGTTGTGTTTAACTGACTGTGTTCATCGGCCACCCCGCTATCAAATTAAACGAGCTATAACACCCAGCACCATAGCCGCGCTCACTGATATTTTACCGGGTCTGACAAACACTGATCCACTTGTAGCTCCGGAAGGACTAGAGCGTTTCACCGAGCACGTCGAGACTTCCCTTCGTACAGCTTTAGACAAAGTTGCACCACTACGATATAAGAGAGCCACGGAGAGAAGAATAGCGCCATGGTACAATGAGCACACGCGTAGCCTCAAACGAGCCGCGCGGATCCTGGAACGTAAATGGCGAAATATGAAGTTAGAAGTGTATAGACTATCATGGAAAAGCAGCCTTATTGAATATAAGCATGCCCTCCATATGGCAAAGTCCTTATACTTATCAGCCTTAATAGAAAAACATAAAAACAATTCAGGACTCCTTTTTAAAACTGTTTCCTGCCTTACGAGGAGTCATGAACAAAACAATTCTCTTATTCCACTAGAGTGTAGCAGTAACAATTTTATGAAATTTTTTAATGATAAGATTGATAGCATTAGGGAAAACATTAGTAGTGCTATCTCAGAGCCTGTCAACATGCCAATGCACCTTGACAGCTGTCTGGTCAGCTCTGATGCCCTGTTAGAGTCCTTCTCCCCAATTGGTCGTGAGGAGCTTATTTCACTGGTGAAATCTGCTAAACCCTCCACATGCATACTAGATGCCGTACCAACCCATCTACTTAAAGAATTACTGCACAGCAATGTAGAACCGTTGCTTACTATAATAAATTATTCTCTGAGCCTGGGCTACGTTCCCAGTTCATTTAAACTTGCAGTCATCAAGCCGCTAATTAAAAAACCTGGTCTTAACCCCCAAGAACTGTCCAACTATAGGCCAATTTCTAATCTGTCATTCATATCCAAAATTTTAGAGAAAGTAGTTTCTTCACAACTCTCTTCCTTCTTACAGACAGAACATGTCTTAGAGTTATTTCAGTCTGGATTTAGAGCTCATCACAGCACTGAAACAGCACTAACTAAAGTACTGAATGATCTCTTAATATCCTCTGATAAAGGACACATTTCGTTTCTCATACTGCTAGACCTCAGTGCTGCTTTTGACACCATTGATCATAATATTCTACTTAATAGACTGGAGACACTCGTTGGCATAAGAGGTCAAGCACTCTCCTGGTTCAGGTCCTACCTGACAGATCGTTACCAATTTGTGCTAGTAAATAACGAATGCTCTGAGCATTCTAAAGTAAAGTATGGTGTCCCACAAGGATCTGTACTGGGCCCCATATTATTCTCATTATATATGCTACCACTGGGCACTATCATTCGTAGGCATGGTATTAGCTTCCATTGCTACGCAGATGATACTCAGTTGTATATATCTTCTAATCCAGATGATACCACCACAACTCTCAAGATTGAGAACTGCGTCCAGGATATTAAAAACTGGATGGCGTCTAATTTTCTTAAACTAAATTCTGACAAGACTGAGGTACTGGTTCTTGGGCCTAAAGCTGTTAGAAGCAATTGGGCTGATATTCCCCTTACCCTAGATGGTTTTTCAGTAACACCAAAATCTACTGCAAAAAGTTTAGGTGTCACTATTGATTCTGATCTTTCATTTGACACACATGTATGCAATGTCACTAAGGCTGCCTTTTTCCATTTACGTAATATTGCCAAGCTGAGACACTTACTTTCATTAGCTGATGCAGAGAAGCTAGTTCATGCTTTTGTCTCATCGAGATTGGACTACTGTAATAGTCTTCTAATTGGATGCTCTAAACAGTCCATAAAGAAGCTACAACTTGTACAAAATGCCGCAGCTAGAGTCCTAACCAAGGCTAGGAAATTCGATCATATTAGTCCCACTCTCGCCGCACTACACTGGCTGCCGATTAAATATCGCATTGAATTTAAAGTTCTCCTGTTAACCTATAAGGCGTTAAATGGTCTTGCCCCACAATATCTGAGTGAACTCATTGATTACTACAACCCATCTCGCCCTTTGCGCTCCCAAAATGCTGGATTTCTCGTAGTTCCAAAAATTAGTAAAACTACAGCCGGAGGCAGAGCTTTCTCTTTTAAAGCCCCTCAATTATGGAATAGCCTTCCAGCTCCAATCCGAGACTCTGACACAGTTCCAATCTTTAAATCTAGACTTAAGACTCACCTGTTTAGTCAAGCCTTCAGCTAAAATTCCCCTTGTAAGGTGTAGGGGCTTGGGGGCCCCCAGACGTTGAGATTTCTGGTGATCTGAGATGTTGATGCTGTCATCCAGCTGTGTCTTGGCATCACTCTATTTGTGACTATGACTTGACTGGAAAGCAATGTCTCAGTGAGCCCTCATGCCTGTGGTCACCTCTGAACCTCTCCCTTTAGTTATGCTGCTATAGATTAGTCTGCCGGAGCCACATGCTGATCACTGGCACGTGAGCTACGTACATTTAAATCAACGGTGGTTTAAATTCATGTCCACTCAGTTTGTATTATCTATCTTCTTGCATGGCTCTACACAAGACGATTGGATACAGGCACCTGCAGGCACCTGGGGGATGGTCTGGCTGCCGGTGGATGTGCTGATACCGGGGTTCACCTGGGGAGTAACACTGCAGTCGGAGCCTACAATACCAGCATCGCTGCTCCGACACGGAATGAAAGCCTGGCATTCATCAACAGACATTTACAGTGACAATATCAAAACCCAGAACTTTCAATTCTACCTTTTACCTAGTCTGATTGTGTGAATTATGTGTGACTTGTGTATTTGTGTGTTAACGGGCCGCCCAATGGAGGATGGGTTCCCTTCTGAGTCTTGGTTCTCCCGAGGTTTCTTCCTAATCCCCACCATCATAGGGAGTTTTTCCTCGCCACTGTCGCCTTTGGCTTGCTCATTAGGGTTCTGGACCCATAGTATTGTTAACCTTGTAAACCCTGTAAAGCTGCTTTGCGACAACTTGAGTTGTTAAAAGCGCTATACAAATAAACTTTGATTTGATTTGATTTGATTATTGAAGAACATGAGGTCAGACTCCTGTTGCAAAGGCAAAATAGTAGGAAAGCTGCAGGATCAGATCTTGTATCATCTGCCATCATAAAGTTCTGTGCTAATGAATTAACCTCTGTTTTTACTTACATTTTTAACTGGTCATTGAGGGAAAACAGGGTCCCTGCTTGTTTTAAAACTGCTATTGTTATTCCGGTGCCCAAGAAACCCATTATCAGATGCCTGAATGATTACAGACCTGTAGCCCTAACATCTGTGGTGATGAAGATCTTTGAGCGGCTAGTATGTGATCGCCTGTCCAAAATGACCAGCCTGGACCCTGGTCAGTTTGCATACAGGGCAAATAGGTCAGTCGACAATGCTGTGTCCTTATTTTTACACTCCATCTTGCAGCACCTTGAGGTCCCAGGCAACTATGCTAAGGGATTATAGTTCTCCTTTTAATACAATCTTGCCCAGCAAGAGACTTTTTAACACAGAGATCACAAGTGGTCAATATCCATAATAACACTTCAAAGATTCATAAGCACTGGTGCCCCTCAGGGATGTGTGCTATCACCTCTTTTATATTCACTGTACACAAATGATTGTAAATCACACACTGAGTCTGTTAAAATGATAATATTTGTGGATGATACTACAGTAGTAGGTCTAATTTCGGATGATGATGACTCTGCATATAGGAACGAGGTACATGCACTTATGCAATGGTGTCACATCCATAACCTAGAGGTAAATGTAGCTAAGACTAAGGAGCTAGTAGTAGACTTCCGCAGACAAAAGAGGGCATCCCAGCCCCTGTACATAAACACTGGAAGTGGAACGAGTGGATAGTTTTAAAATTCTAGGTACAACAATAGAATCTTCCCTGAAATGGGACGAAATTCTTAACTGTATCATCAAAAAAGCACACCGGAGTTGTCAGCTGAGGAAGTTTGGGGTGACCCGTGAGGGGATGTTGCAGTTTTACCATGCAGTTATTGAAAGTGTTCTGACTTTTTCTATCACTGTCTGGTATGGCAACTCCACGGTCCAGCAGAGGATGCAGGTAGACAGGGTAGTTCGCACAGCCTCAAAGATCATTGGCTGCAAACTTCCCTGCATCTCTAGCATTTACGAAACACGCATCTGTCGGAAAGGGCTGAAAATACTACTTGATCGATCACATCCAGCAAACTCCTTCTTTAGTGTCTTCTCATCAGGTAGGAGGTTGAGATCCATAACATCTAAAACATCACGTTTTCTCAACAGCACGTACTGCAGAGACATCAGGCACTTAAATAGCCTCCCTACCCTGCACCAACACCTAAAAAGTAAACCACTGTGACTGACATAGTTGTAAAATTCTTATTTGATATCTTCTATATATATTTATTTATGCATCTCTTGTGTGTAATATGTTATTTATGTCTTTTACTGCATTTTTATGTTTTGTCAATGAGCACACTAAAGCAGATCCCTAGCAACTAGCACAAGTTGCATGGCAATAAAGTATTGAATCTTGAATCTTAATATAACGAGACATGTATAAAGTATTAGAGACCCATACTTGAGTAAAAGTACAAGTACTCTATCAAAAAAGTGACTTGAGTAGAAGTGATCTTTAAAAACTTTACTTAAGTAGAAGTACAGAAGTATTCATTAAGTATTTTTGTACTAAAGTATTGAAAGTAGTTTATTCTAAATGGTATTACACAAGTACTGAAAGTGAAAAGTTCAAGTATTGTGTTTTGAATTAATTAAAGAAAGGCGTCAAAGTTTGATTATCAATTGTTTTTATATATCACTTACGAATCAAAGCTGTCAAAGATCACAAATACAAGTGTTCTGTATGTAAAAACAAGTAGCAACTTAAAAAATCTTGGCTTAACACTTCGTACACAAAAAAAAACAGATACCCTATGTCCCGCTACGTCGTAGGTTAGATGCAGAAGTACAAGTTCGCTTTAATTTTGCTGAGAAAACTAGGTGTATTTTGGACGTAAAATCCGTCCGTCGGCTTCTAAGGGTGAGCCTACTACCCTGGGTTTACCCTCAATAAATCCCCTTACCCTATAAAAATACTACACTCTAACAATGGGCACAGGATTAATCAGCACAAAAAGAGACACAGATTACTGTTGCTAAAAACACAACTCGGTGTGACATCGCTTTTAGGATTGCCAGCTAAGGTTAAGTGAATACTGCAGCATGTCATTAACATAATTAGGTTAGTTAGCTAAGATATCTAACCTAACTAGCGCTTACTGACAACTCAAGCTGGTGTGTCTTCTGTGTGTTATATTTGTAACTTTCAATTATGTGTTTCTTCAAGTTCGAAGGTGAATTTTTGAAGGCCAATATTTCACCCTCTTTAGCGAGGCAGAGATGGCACTTCATCCTATAGTAATTTACTTTCACTCCAGCAAACGCCAACATTGTCTCTAGGTAGGCCAGGGGTGGTCTCCTTCCTCACCGCCACGATCACTCGATGTTGAAGGTGTGGAAGGTGCCAATATATGTACATTAAAAAGTCAACAAGCACGGACCCTTGCGCCAGTCACGACGTGTCAAATAAATCTAGATTACGAAGCTCAAGTGTTCAGTGAAGCTGGGCGGCAGAGTAAATGGGATGTGACCGGAGCATGTGCAGTTTTCTCATAAGACAGCCTGCTCGCTTGACCCGGTGACAGCGCCAGCTAACATGTTTATAATTGTAACGAATAACTATACAGCACGTAAAAAATGTATCGGAGTAAAAAGTATTAAACTAATGGAAAGTACAGATACAGCATTTTAGTACTTAAGTACAGTAGTGAAGTAGTTCTACTTTGTTACTGTACATCTCTGAATATAACCATTATTATACTATAACCATTATCTCCATTCTGTTTTAGTCTGAATCAACATCGTACAAATTTACTAAGTTATATTTTTATATTTTTTGAGTATTACAATAACACAGAACAGAGAATAAATTACATATTACACAAATATGTTAATATTGTATGTTTAATGTATGTAATCTGTGTGTGCATGGACAAAATTTTTATTTCATAGGTGGGGGACACACTCATCCAGAATGAGAACAAACCTCCTGCCATCTAACATGTTTGGTGTGCACAATAAAAATGGCCTACTCTAGTCTTTTATACTCTAAGTCCAGCCCCTTCCTCGAGCAAGACCTTCTGGGGTTTGGAGCAAAGACTTCTGGGATTCTGAGTTCCATTGATCCTCTTCTGGAGTTTTTTACAGCCGCCCCTCAATATGTACTTGCATATTGAAGTAACAAAAAACTATTAGACAGGACAAACATCAGATATGGAATTCAAAGGAATAAGATGTGCAATTGGTCTGACAGGTTTTGCCTTGTACACTTACTTCAGCCGTACGGATTTGTCCATCTGAACTCTGAATGCCCTTTGTAATTTTTCCAATAGGCCACATACCTCTAGGCTGCTGAGGATCCATAACCAATACCACCGTTTGGTCTCCTAGATTCTTCTTCAGTTGTCTCCATTTTTGTCCGCCCCATGAGGAGAATATTTGGAGTGATAGGATCTGGATCTGAGATATCAGAAGATACATAGGCTAAAGGTTTAGAGTTCAACATGCCATCTACTTCCATAAGTACCATTCTCAGTACCTCTTCGGTCACAGACTGGTTGCCTAGAATGGTTCGTAAAGCTACTTTAATAGATCTAATTTCTCTTTCCCAGGTTCCACCAAAATGTGGAGCATTAGGCAGGTTGAACTGAAAGCAAATTTGCTGTTTGGCTAATAATCTTTGAAGATCAGGACTGAGTGCTGTAAAGGCTTCTTTCAACTCTTTACTGCCACCTTTGAAGTTTGTCCCTTGGTCTGACCATACTTCATACGGACATCCTCTCTTGGCAATGAATTGTCTGAGTGCCATTAAGAAACTACCTGTGTCAAGGTTGTTAAGCAAATCAATGTGAATACACCTTGTGGTTTGGCATTTAAAAAGTATACCCCATCTCTTTTCTGTTTTACGACCATACTTCACTATGAAAGGTCCTAAACAATCCATTCCTGTTGACCAAAAGGGAGGTTGCCAAACATGTAGTCAAGAGGTTCAAAAGTTTGCCATTTGAGGATTGACTGGTTTTGCTCTCCATCTTCTGCATTGTGTACAAGACCACTGATGTTTTCTCACTGCTTATCGCCCACGTAGAATCCAATAGTGCCTTCGAATTTCTGAAAATACTCTTTCTGGTCCAGAGTGAAAAAGTGTTTCATCATAATGCTTGATCAAATGTCTAGTTAAATGATGTTTAGGATCTAGCACTATTGGGTGTATTGCATCAAACTCGGCATTATTCAACTTTCTCAATCTGCCCCCTACTCTGATCACATTGGCATGGTCATCGTATTCTGGGGCCAACCCTCCAAGTCTGCAAGAATTAGCAATGGGTCGGTTAGTTGTTGAGGCCTTCATCTCATCAGTGAAACTCTCTTGTTGGGCTTGGGACAACAACATGATTTCTACTTGTTTTCTAGTCACATCTGTGGTTGACTGATTTAAGGACTGATGAGCATCTTCAACCAAATCATTCCAGTCCAGATACTTGGTCACATCAGGCAGTAATGTAGAGCAGGCATTTCCTGTAAGCCCACAGAATTGCTTTCTCATTTCCATTTTATCGATAACGTCAGGACATGGAGGGTTACATGGCCATTCATCTTGGCATTTTTGTCCTTCCAGAGCAGGGGAGTTGCATAACGTTATATGCCATTCCCTTGCTCTACGATTGATTCTTCATCTAGCATTGTTAGAGCCTTTTTATCCTGTATGGATCAAGTTGCTTCCTTCTCATTCTGGTAAGTCAGGACATCAACTTGCCATAACCTTTCAACATTCTGCATGAGTTCTTTGGAGGTAGAGGTTAAAATAAACATGCACTTTGATTTACCCTTCACTTTGTGCAAGTAAGTTGATACTTGCAGAGTCCATTCTAATATTATATGGATGGCAACTGGAGTTCCAGGAGGTCCAGTCCTCACCTTTTCTATAGGTGTTATGAGATGGGAATTATCTGCACAGATGAGCAGCAATGGAGTAATGCAATCAAAGTCTGGTAGCTGTAAATCTGCCAAATGTTGGTAATATCGCTTGATATATTGCATTGGATAGCTGTGTTCAGTTAATGCCAGTTGTGGAGATGTAAATGCCTGAGCTGCAGCAATGTTAAACGTTACAGATGAACCTTGAATTTGTTCAATACTTTGGTGAATGGTATGGAGTTCCAGAACTTCTAAGATCATCGTGTGTACAGAACCATCATCCAGGAGGGCATATGCTTGACAGGATTGACCTCTATAACTCAAGAATACTTTCACCAACTTAAGTAGTACTTTGGGTGAATAACTATGTGGATTTAGATAGAATACTTTGAATGAGGTTTGACGAGGAGGAGGATCTCTTGGATTCCTGTTCACCTGATGTAGAACACCTAGGTGTGATCCTTGACACTTTGGACAAGGTTTCTTAAGGGCACTATCTTTAGCTTGATGGCGTCTTGCACATTTCCAACATAACCCATTGTTCCTAATCCACTCCTTGAGATCGCTACCGTTTGATTTTGAAGCAGTAAGAAAGACTGCGACTTTCATTGCAATAGGGACAGCATTGGATACCTTTAACACTTTTCTGAACTTCAACTGGAGTCGTAGTATAACCTTTAGCATGTTAAAAAAAAGGAAAAGGTAGGAGTTGCATGTTTTATCTCCTGTTTATGTGGTCTCGAATATGAGGGTAACTTGGTAAGCTTGGATTCACTATTGGTAAAGACAGTAGTTGCCAAGGCTTGGCATTGTGCTTCTCCTTGAAGCCAATCACTAAAGGCTACAAGGTTTTGTTGCACATGTGGATGATGTAACCGAGCATATCGTGCATAATTCGCAATTTGATCTGTGGGCAGTTTACTTAGGAGCTGTTGGACGCGAGATGAGCAGGAAAGCTCTGCTGCACCAGCTCCATGACCTAAGGGCTGCAACAAACCCACTAAAGATCTCACTCTCAGAGCAAAGGCATAAAACTTTTTGAATCTCCTGGTCGCACTTTAGGCAGCTGCAAAATGGATGATATCTCCCTCATCACTAGATGATGGGGCTGGCCATATTGTTGCTCAAGGGCTACTACTGCTTTAGTATAAGGATGCGAGTCATAAGCATATGACAAAGCTATATGATGAGCTGAGGGTAACAAGAGGTGATCTAACAAAATATGACACTTAAACATCTCAGATTCATGTGGAGGAACTAAATTATCAATCAATCAATCAAATTTTATTTATATAGCGCTTTTTACAACAGTTGTTGTCACAAAGCAGCTTTACAAGTGCCGAGTCCTAGCCCCCAGTGAGCAAGCCAAAGGCGACAGTGGCAAGGAAAAACTCCCTGGTTTTTTTTGCATGAGGAAGAAACCTTGAGAGGAACCAAGACTCAGGGGGGGAACCCATCCTCCTCTGGCTGACACCGGTCACCATGACAACAACAACAATTTAGACAGAAAGAAGAGAAAGAAAAGGAAAAATATGTAATAATGTCCATCATGATGTATGCATCCGGTTAGGCAGGAGGTGGCTGGCCCAGGATGGATCGCTGGTCTCCTCATCTCATTATTCCTCAAGCAGGCGGGCAGCCATGTGGAGAAATGAAACAGGGAAAATTAGCTCTGTATGAGGACATATACAGGACAGGTGAAATTATAAACATTTCCGGAGTGTGGCAGCAACTCCGGCATTAAGTTAAATTATTACAGCCTAGCTAAAAAGGCAGAACCAGAAGGTAACATAGGCTTGGGGGCATTCTGAGACAATGGCATCCGTCCACTGCACTGTCAACAAACTTGAGTGACCACGAGCAGTGACAGGACGACAGCACCAGCGTCTACCACCAGTCTACCATAAAACCCTTCGCCTGTGAACCCCTGGATCTGTACCTTAATCTAAGGGGGGATATTAATTATCAAACGCTAAACTAAATAAGTGGGTTTTCAACCTAGACTTAAAGATTGTGACTGTGTCGGAGTCCCGGACGCATTTAGGAAGATTATTCCAAAGCTGGGGGGCCTTACAAGAAAAGGCTCTTCCCCCTGCTGTTACCTTGTTAATTTTTGGAACTAATAAAAGACCAGCACCCTGTGATCTTAGTGGGTGTGGGGGTTCGTAATAGGAAATAAGTTCCTGAAGGTACTCAGGAGCAAGCCCGTGCAATGCTTTATAAGTTAATAAAAGAATTTTAAAGTCAATACGGAATTTAACTGGGAGCCAATGCAGGGCTGATAGGACTGGACTGATATGCTGAAATTTTCTAGTTCTGGTCAGAACCCTGGCTGCGGCATTTTGAACTATTTGAAGTTTATTTAGATTCCTATTTGAACATCCTGACAGTAGTGCATTGCAGTAGTCTAATCTAGAGCTAACAAAGGCGTGCACCAATTTTTCTGCATCATCCTGTGATAATGCATTTCTTAATTTAGCAATGTTACGGAGATGTAGAAAAGCTATCCTAGTAGTATTATCTATGTATGTATCAAATGATAGGTCAGAGTCGAGTATGACGCCTAGGTTTTTGGCTACTGTGCCAGGTGTAATGGGGTAGCCTGCGAGATTAAGCATTAGATCTGTTTTGAGGCCTTAGGGCCCAGAAGGAGAACTTCTGTTTTGTCCTCATTAAGTTGGAGGAAGTTTAGAGACATCCAGCATTTAATATCCCTTACACAGGCCTCAATTTTTCTTAAACTGAGTTTGTCATCAGGTTTGGCTGATATGTAAAGTTGAGTGTCATCTGCATAGCAGTGAAAATGTACACCATATTTGTTTATAACTGTGCCCAATGGTAGCATATATAATGTAAATAATAGTGGTCCTAGAATGGAGCCTTGCGGGACCCCATATTTAACTTTTGTACGTTTGGATGGAATATTATTGAGCTCTACAAACTGATAGTGATTTGTTAAGTAAGAATGAAACCATGAAAGGGCTGTGCCAGAGACTCCAACCCAGCGTTCTAACCTTTCTAGCAAGATCCTATGATCAATTGTGTCGAAAGCTGCACTAAGATCAAGAAGCACTAACAGCGATACATAGCCTTGATCTGAAGCAAGGAGGAGGTAATTTGTTACTTTAACTAATGCTGTTTCAGTACTGTGATGGGGCCTAAAACCAGATTGGAACTTTTCAAATATGTGATGCCTATGCAGATATAGGCATAATTGCTGGGCAACAGCTTTTTCTATGATCTTAGATATAAATTATGTGTTTGAAATGGGTCTATAATTAGATAGTACAGTAGGATCAAGATTTGGTTTCTTGATCAGAGGTTTAATAACTGCTAATTTACATGATTTGGGCATGTGACCTATTGTAATGGATGAGTTAACTATAGTTAGAAGAGGTTCAGTTACCGCTGGTAATACCTCTTTTAATAACTTTGAGGGAACCGAGTCTAGTGTGCAGGTAGCACAATTTAAGGAAGAAATTATTTTCTCTAATTCTGATTGTGGGAGTGGATGAAAAGCATCAAGTTTTTCTCCCAGTATGCGATTTAAATCGCCACGTCTCCTGTCTGACCCCTGGATACCTCCCGGACTCTGCCCTCGCCTCTCGACCCTGGACCACACTGACCACCGCTCCCACGCTACTGCTCTGCACTTGCCATACACCACTGTGCTTATCGTGTGGCACGCTGTACAGAGTTATCAAAATAAAGATCGTGTTATTCCACATCAGGATCCCTCTCAGCGTGTTCTATACATTACAGAATACTTCGCCTTTCCCATGGATCCTGCGGAAACTCAGGCTCACCTGGCTCGCCAAGAGGCGACTATCGCAGCCATGACGGAGCGTATACAACAGCTCACCGAGACAACTTGTAACCAAGAAACTGCGCTCCGTGCCCTCACCGAGTCCGCACGCCAGAACGTCCAAGGTGCCAGCCCCGTGTCTTCTGCCCCCCTGACCGTTGCTATGCATCCCACCAATATGCCAGTAGCCTTACCTGAACGGTATGACGGGTCTCCGGAGCGTTGCAGGAACTTCCTGATGCAGTGCTCCATGTACTTCACCTATCATCCGGCCCTGTTCCAGACGGATCGTCAAAAGGTAGACTTTATGCTGACATTCCTGACGGGAGAGGCAGGAGCTTGGGCTACTGCTCTTTGGAGTAGCGGAGACGACTCCCTGAATACGGAGCGCCACTTCTCCGAACTGCTCCGATCCGTCTTCGACCACCCTGCTGCCGGGCGCGATGTCGGCACCCAGTTATGTGAAATCAAGCAGGGGAAACGCAGCGCGGCAGACTACGCCCGAGAATTCCGTACACTGGCTGCTGGCAGTGGCTGGAGTGGGACTGCCCTCAAGACGGTGTTCCGCCGCAGTCTCAGAACTGATCTGCAGATTGAGCTGGCCTGTAAAGATGAAGATCTAACTCTTTCCGAGTTCATACAAGCAGCGGTGAACGTGGATAAGCTGCTCACTACTCATCGTCCCAACACAGCAGGTGTACGCACTTCCACTCTTTCCCACCAGTCGTCTCGTCTCCCCGGAGAGGGTAATCGAGAGTACTCCGAAGCGATGCAGCTGGGCCGGTCTCCACTCACTCCCCGGGAGAGGGCTCGTCGCATGCGCGAAGGACTCTGCCTCTACTGTGGCGAGGAGGGTCATTTCCGAGACCGATGCTCCACACGACCACCTCGTCCCCGTGGGAGTTCCCCCTCTCAAGCAAAAGTAAGACCTCCTTTACTTTCTCTTTGTGGTAATTCCCAATTTAACCTACCTATACAGCTCACCTGGGGAGGTGTAACTCGCAGCTACTCAGCGTTAGTTGACTCAGGCGCAGGAGGGGACTTTCTCGACAGTGAACTAGCCAGATCGTTAAACGTTCCCATTGAGGAAGTAAACCCCCCTTTCCGAGTAAGCTCAGTAAGCGGACAACCCATAGGTACCGGAATAGTTGACCGACGTACCAAGCCCTTGCTCCTCCGGGTCGGGCTGTTCCATACCTAGATGAGGCAGTTCTTCCTGGTCTCCGCCCCTCGAGATTCTGTCATCCTTGGTTTCCCCTGGTTAAGAGAACATGACCCTATCATTTCGTGGAGATCACATTGCCAGCAGGATTGTATGCATTTACCCCTTCGCTCCTCGACGGTAGAGAGTCCTCACACACCCCTCTCCGATGCGGTCCCTGAGCAGTACAGAGAATTCACTGACGTGTTCAGTAAGGAGCGTGCCAGTTTGCTCCCTCCACACAGAACCTGCGACTGTGCCATCGACCTCCTTCCCGGGGTGACCTTACCCAGGAGAACAAAGCCGTACCCGCTCTCCTGCCCAGAAGATGCTGCTATGGAATCTTATGTCAGTGAGGCCCTACAGAAGGGGTTTATTCGCCCGTCGACATCTCCCGTCGCGGCGGGGTTTTTCTTCGTAGAGAAGAAGGACGGGGGGTTATGTCCCTGTATTGATTATCGAGCCCTGAACGCTGTCACGTCTAAATATGCTTACCCTCTACCCTTCATCTCTGCCTCACAAGAACGACTAATGGGGGCTGCAGTGTTCACGAAGCTTGATCTCAGGAGTGCCTACAACCTGATTAGAATTCGTGCTGGTGACGAGTGGAAGACAGCCTTCGTCACCGCCAGGGGGCACTATGAGTATCTAGTAATGCCATACGGGCTGTCAAATAGCCCGTCAGTGTTCCAGGCTTTTATGGACGACATATTCCGAGACATGATTGATAAATATGTATTTGTTTACATAGACAATATCTTGATCTATTCCCCCTCTATCCAGGAACACATAATACACGTCTCTTCGGTCCTCCAGCGTCTGCGAGAGAACGGCTTGTACGTGAAGGCGGAGAAATGCGAGTTTCATGCACCTGTCATCTCCTTCCTTGGCTGTACCCTGTCGCCAGGTTGCATCAGCATGGGCGACAGCAAGGTAGACGCAGTCACCAACTGGCCTGTGCCCCGTTCCGTTAAGGATCTCCAGCGCTTCCTCGGATTCGCCAACTTCTGTCGTCGGTTCATCAGGGGTTTCGGTTCGGTGGCGGCCCCCCTTACCGATCTCCTGAAAGGGGGAGAGAAGCGCCACTTCATATGGACACCCAAAGCGGAACAGGCATTTAAAGCGTTGAAAACCGCGTTCACCAGCGCTCCCATATTGCATCTCCCGGACCCCACGTTACCTTTCATAGTAGAGGTCGATGCATCCGACGTTGGCGTAGGGGCTGTTCTTTCACAGAGACAAGGCAATCCGCCCAAACTGTTCCCGTGTGCCTATCTCTCCAAAAGATTACAACCGGCCGAGTTGAATTATGGCGTGGGTGACCGCGAACTCCTGGCCATGAAACTGGCTCTCGAGCACTGGCGGCACTGGTTAGAGGGAGCGGAGCACCCCTTCCAGGTGTACACAGACCATAAGAACCTAGAGTACCTCAAGTCCGCTAGGCGACTCAATCCCCGGCAGGCCAGATGGGCGCTGTTTTTTACCCGCTTCAGATTCACAGTACACTACCGACCAGGATCCAAGAACACCAAGGCTGATGCATTATCCCGGATTCAAGAGAAGACGCCGAGCAACAAGACACCTGACCATATTCTCGGAGAATCCTGTTTCGTTGACCTCATCCGGTGGGATATTCAGGACAAACTGGAGGAAGCCCTCCGCGCCGACCCAGGCCCTGCAGATGGTCCCGATGGCAAACAATACGTCCCGGTCCTGCTCCGGGGATGCCTCCTCCAACTCGCACACGACACGCCGGGCACTGGTCATCCCGGTATAACCCGCACCAAACACCTGATCGCCCAGAAATACTGGTGGCCGTCATGGGAGGAGGACATTCGCGACTACGTACTCGCCTGTGTTGTATGCGCACAATCACGCACACCCCGAGCACTGCCCACTGGTCAGCTCCTCCCCTTGCCGATACCCCGCCGTCCGTGGTCTCATCTGGCCATCGACTTCGTTACGGATCTGCCTGTCTCGGGCGGAAACACGGTGATAATCGTGATGGTGGATAGGTTCTCCAAGATGTGTCGTCTGATCCCACGCTCGAAACTGCCCACTGCTATGGAGACGGCATCTGACGTGTTCCACTACGTCTTCCGAATATATGGGTTACCCGAAGATATCGTGTCGGATAGAGGCGTGCAATTCACCTCCCGTGTCTGGACCCAGTTCTGCAAGTTACTCGGAATAACCGCCAGTCTAACCTCCGGATACCACCCCCAATCTAACGGAGAAGTGGAGCGCTATAATCAAGAGCTAGGTCACTTTCTCCGCCAATACTGCTCTTCCCAGAAGGACTGGCACAAGTACGTTCCCTGGGCTGAATACGCACGCAATTCCATCATACATTCATCCACCAAGCTGACTCCTTTCCAGTGTGTGTATGGCTACCAACCACCGTTCTTTCCCTGGGATAAGACCCCCTCTGACGTCCCCGCTCTGGATGACTGGTTAAAAAACAGTGCCCGCACCTGGGAGCTCGCACACGTTCAGCTGCGGCGCGCGCTCCACACCCATCGTATGAACGCTGACCTCCGTCGTCTCCCCGCACTCATATATCACCCCGGTCAGCGAGTATGGCTCTCCACTCGCAACTTGAACCTCCACCAGCCTTGCCACAAGCTCAAGTCTAGATATATTGGGCCGTTCAAGATTACTCGCAGGATAAACGCTGTTTCCTACGAACTGCTGCTGCCCCCTCAATACCGCGTCCATCCCGTCTTCCACGTATCCCTCCTAAAGCCTGTTCACTACAGCCCCATGTCCGTAGCCCCAGTTCTGGACCGCCCCTCCGAGCCCCTGGACATTGACGGTCGACCTGCGTACATAGTGCGAGAGCTGCTGGAATCACGTCGACGGCGTGGGGGTCTCCAGTATCTCGTCGACTGGGAGGGCTATGGTCCCGAGGAACGAGCCTGGGTAGCCGCTCGCGATGTCCTCTGCCCGTCGCTCATCACCGACTTTCACGCTGCACACCCACATTTCCCCGCCCCCCGGGGCCGTGGCCGGCCGCCTTCGCGGCGTGGAGCGTTTGGAGAAGCTCCGTTGTGGGGGGGTACTGTCAGGAATAGCCGATGACATATTATGTTCACTGCACTTGCCATACACCACTGTGCTTATCGTGTGGCACGCTGTACAGAGTTATCAAAATAAAGATCGTGTTATTCCGCATTGGGATCCCTCTCAGCGTGTTCTATACGTTACAGATATCAACCAAACCAGATGACATACCAGTTGTATTGCTAATAAAAGGTTTTATATTTTGTCTAATATTCTCTATTTTATTATCAAAAAAATCTATAAATACATTACTAGTGAGGTTTACTGGAATCTGAGGTTCTGCGCCTGCTTGATTTTTTGTAAGTTTGGAAATAGTATTAAAAAGAAATCTAGGATTGTTTTTATTTTTCTCTATAAGTGAGGCTAGGTATGCTGAGCGTGCTTTAGCGAGTGCCCGTTTGTAGTCAATGATGCTATCCTTCTAGGCACAGTAGAATACTTCCAACTTAGTAGATCGCCATTTACGCTCTAATTTACGTGCTAATTATCCCAAGCCATTTTTAATATGACAAACTCATAAGGGTCATCACTCTTCAGATCAGGAAAAGGAGTGACTATATGTGAATGACTATATTCTATAGTGGAAGGCTGGACAAACTGAGGATGAGGCTGCAAAGGAGCAGCCATGAATTGTGCTCCTGGTTGGTGGACAGGTGGAAGGCCATAAGGATTAGGTAATATATTATACTGATTTGCTGAACTAGACTGAAATAGGGCTACTGGCAAAGGAGGAGGCACACTAGGTTGTGTCACCAATTGAGATACAGAGCCATGCTGGGTAACAGGCAGATGAGACGCATAACTTGCTTGAGGTTGACGAACAGAATGAGACAAAGAAGCAAATTGAGAAACAGAATGAGGCAGCATAATAGGTTGGGAGGTAGCTACAGGATTAGGAGACACAGAGAGAGCCTCAGGAGGAGGATGAAATACATCTAACCTAGGACTGTTAGAACAAGAGCTTCTAGCTCTTGGCGGAGACTGGTGACTGGTCTCTGTAGTTGTGTAATCAACACAACTGTGTGGTCGTACTCTTCCAGTCGCTCCATCTTCATCTAATGCTGATCCTTCGTCATGAGAACTAGAAGACTGGGAATCGAGATCTGAACATGCTGCATCAGAGTCTCTAATGTGATTACACATGAATTCCATTTTATCCACTACATATTGAACGGTTTCTTTAAGGCTTTGTACTTCTTGCAGTACCTGAGTGTTAGAATACTGAGAGTAAAGGAGGAGGTAGAGAAGGTAGTTGTGAGGAATCTAAACAAAAACTATTGATGTCCAGATACAGAATGTGTAGCAGAAGGTCTTTGAGGCGGTAGGGTGACCTCACATTGAGGTTGTGAAGGAAGTTGAGTACATAAGGCATCCATGCACGGTTTCTTCCTAGAGCCATGTTTGGGGCGAGTAGCAGATGGCCTCAAAGATACTGAACTTGATTGCCTTGTCTGTTCTGGTCTCACAGAATCCATATGATATTGTTCAAGGTTTCTTCTGTCATGTGGACCATCTGTTCACCGTGTCCATATCCATCATAACATATCCCGGGTTTCAGCACCATGAAAAAGTTTGTTGTAGATGTTACACTAGAGGGTTTTCCATCCACCGAGTTTTTGCGCATTTTGAAAATGCGCATGAAAAAAGCTGGATGGAAAAAGACCAAAATTCGAAAAAAGCCCCAAATATCGCAAAAAGATTTTTACGCTAGGGGGAGATGGAAAAGTTAGACTATCGCATCGCCAAAATTCGAAAAAACTGGATGGAAAAGGGTTTTTCGCATAAACGATGACGTATCATGCCTCAAGTCATGTGGTTCTGTACATGATCGCGATGTAAAGATGGCAAATGCATGCAAAAACAGTTCTGGAGAGAGCAAAAATTGAATTTAACTTCTCCATGTATAGAAAAGAAAAAGAAAAAAATGTTTCAAAACCTCAACGTGCAAAAATGCGTAACTGCCAGATGGACGTAAAATCACTATTGTTTTGGCGTCCTCTCACGTGATCTAAAGTTTATTCGCATAACTGTAATGAATGGAATCAAGGCTTAATTCGCATTTTTTTCTGCCGAAACTTGGAAATTGCGCATTATTTTTTCGAAAGGTTTGGATGGAAACCCGGCTACTGAATCTAAAGTGGCCTGCTATCGTGATGGTATGTCCGTCAGAACAAAGGAAAATGAACAGGTTGCCATTGCCATCTTTATTAGAAGTAATTCAGGGTGGCATCAGTAGTCCAGCTCACAACAGTTAGTTCAGATGACACAAGGTATGCATTCCAATGGTCTATGCACCATAAATACAAAGCATTTGTCTGATGGTAAAAGGGTAGTGCATATTTGATGGTGGATGAAGGAAATGACAAAGGATGTCAAAGGATGGTTTTCTCTAGCAAACAAATACAAAACAAGAAATTAATACAACCACAACCAATCTAATTAAACACAAAATATTTAGAAAACAATCAAACTTCTGGGGTTTGGAGTTCCATTGATCCTCTTCTGGAGTTTTTTACAGTTAGTCCCGCCCCCACCTGTCACTCACATCAGGGTTTTGTTCTCCATGTGTCCTTGTTTTGGTTTCCCACGTGTTTCTCTGGCCACGCCCATGCCATTTGTAACCCCTCCCCATGATTATCATTCCCACCTGTTTCTAGTTGATTCCCTTGTTAGTACAGTATATTTCAACCCTGTTCTTTGGCTTGTTCGGTGCTAGTTATTGGATGAATGAGCTTGTTTCTATCTGGCTCTTAGTTGAAATCATTCTTGTTGTTTGTCTGGGTAACCTGTGAGTTATTTACAGTTTGTGTTTTTTTTCTTGCTTATTTTCCCTTCAAATAGGCCCAGTGTGTCAAAGGTAGTCAAAACTGTGATGATAATCTGCATTCTTTGGTGTCACACTTTCTCTAGGTACACCTCTGTAGAGAATTGACTCATTGTGGACACTTTGCAAGGCAAATATAACAATGGCAAATATGTGTAGATGTGTCAGAAAGGTACATATAGTCATTTTTTCATCAGTTTTAAATATTCTTTCAATCACCTTAATGTAATGCGACATATTTTACAGTTTTGATCTTTAAGCCCTTATTTTTGCAGAGGTTTATTCCAAGTATAATGACAGCCTGTACACTGTCTAGACACTTTGGTAAACATACACTACTGTTCATAAGTTTGGGGTCACTTAGAAATGTTCTTATTTTTGAAAGAAAAGTTTTGCTGATTAGAGAAGCTATAAAACTGACCTTCCTTTAAGCTAGTTTAGAATCTGGAGCATTACAATTGTTGGTTCGATTAAACTCGCAAAATGGCCAGAAAAAGACAACTTTCAATTGAAACTCGACAGTCTATTCTTGTTCTGAGAAATGAAGGCTATTCCATGCGAGACATTGCCAAGAAACTGAAGATTTCCTACAATGGTGTGTACTACTCCCTTCAGAGGAGAGCACAGACAGGCTCTAACCAGAGTAGAAGGAGAAGTGGAAGGCCCCTCTGCACAACTGAGCAAGAAGACAAGTACATTAGAGTCTCAGGTTTGAGAAATCGACGCCTCCCAGGTCCTCAACTGGCAGCTTCATTAAATAGTACCCGCAAAACGCCAGTGTCAACATCTACAGTAAAGAGGCTTTTTTAATAAAAGAAAAGGATTAATATGGGCAAAAGAACCCTGACATTGGACAGAGGAAGATTGGAAAAAAGTGTTATGGACAGACGAATCAAAGTTTGAGGTGTTTGGATCACACAGACGGATATTTGTGAGACGCAGAACAACTGAAAAGATGCTGGATGAGTGCCTGACACCATCTGTCAAACATGGTGGAGGTAATGTGATGGTCTGGGGTTGCTTTGGTGCTGGTAAAGTGGGAGATTTGTACAAGGTAAAAGGGATTGAATAAGGAATGCTATCACTCCATTTTACAACACCATGCCATACCCTGTGGACAGCGCTTGATTGGAGCCAATTTCATCCTGCAACAGGACAATGACCCAAAGCACACCTCCAAATTATGCACAAACTATTTAGAGAAGAAGCAGGCAGCTGGTGTTTTATCGGTAATGGAGTGGCCAGCGCAGTCACCAGATCTCAACCCCATTGAGCTGTTGTGGGAGCAGCTTGACCGTATGGTACAAAAAAAGTGCCCATCAAACTTGTGGGAGCAGCTTCTGAAAGCATGGGGTGAAATTTCTCCAGATTACCTCAGCAAATTAACAGCTAGAATGCCAAAGGTCTGCAATGCTGTAATTGCTGCTAAGGGAGCATTCTTTGACGAAAGCAAAGTTTAAAGTAGAAAATTATTAAAAAAAAAAAAAAAAAAAAAAAACATTATTTCTACCTTGTCAATGTCTGGACTATATTTCTATTCATTTTGCAACTCATTTGATAAATAAAAGTATGAGATTTCAGGGCAAAACACAAAATTGTCTAGGTGACCCCAAACTTTTGAACGGTAGTGTAAAATTATGTGCACGTCTATGAATGTCACTTCCAGCATGACTCCAGCATGACTCTCCTTGTCAGTGTCACGTATGACCGTGCCCCCCTCCGTTAGCTGTCACTCCAAACTCCCTCGTGTCTGTGTTTCGTACCTGTTTACCCCGCCCCGCTCGTTCGTCTCTGTGATTACCTTGTTTGTTACCACGCCCCGTGTTATTACCGTCACCTGCCCCTTGTTAGATTCCTTGTATTTAAGCCCCTGAGTCTCCCTTGTCCTTTGTCTGGTATTTTGTTTGATTCATGTGGATGTTAACTGGTTCTATGTTCATTGCTATACCTGACCGTCTATTGTTCCCGTCTTTTGGTTTCCTGTTTGTTCTTGTGTTCCCTCGTGTTCAGTATGCCCGTGTACGCCTGTTTTAGTGACTGCCCTCCCGTTATGGACCCTGCCTGGCTTTCTGACGACGATTATGGTATTCCCTTCAATAAATCTCGCTCTTCTCAGCGATTGTGTCCGTCTCCTCGCTCCGTGGCGCGAGCCACGTTACATAATACCAGACCATACAAGGACACAGCGAGAGAGTGAGACTCTGGTAAGTTCAATCGCTGTAATGAGATGTTGGCTGGTTTAATTCGGTTCGACTCTCCGGTATTACAGCGTGAACGAACCAGAGACAGGAATTCCCCTTGCGCTGTGGGTACAGGGGAGTCTCGTCGCTGTAAAAACAAGGCGAGATCACTTTCGGTTTCTAGCTTTAGCGACGAGCTCCCTGATAAGCGCTACGTGTCTGCCCGACTCGACACACGCTACAGGGAGGAGCAGCCTGTAGCGCGAGATTCGGGTAGACGGAATGAATGTGCAGACGAGCGTTGGCTTGGCTCTCGGTTGGCTTTCAAAAGCCATTGTGAACTCCCGATACCTCCGACGAGGTGGAGTCACAATGAAAGCCACCGAGAGGCAGTTGTGTCTGTATGTTCTTCCAGGCGCAGACCAGACCGGGGAAGGAGGAAGACCACGCCCCCGGTTCAGAGCCCCGCCGCCACAGCGCATGACATCGTCGTCCTCCCGGAAGCCGCTACCCGAAGGCCCCCCAAGAATTTTTTGGGGGGGAGTACTAGCCACTCAACCCAGGAGTGGCCGGCTCGGACCCCCGGTGACGTCAGTATGGCGGTCACGCCCCCCGAGGACGTCAGTAAGGCGGTCACGCCCCCCGAGGACGTCAGTAAGGCGGTCACGCCCCCCCGAGGACGTCAGTGCGGCGACTCCGCCCCCCGAGGACGTCAGTGCGGCGACTCCACCCCCCGAGGACGTCAGGTCCGGGCCTGTTCCTGTCCCCGCTGCCCGCCTGCCGGCTCCTGTCCCCGCTGCCCGCCTGCCGGCTCCTGTCCCCGCTGCCCGCCTGCCGGCTCCTGTCCCCGCTGCACGCCAGCGGACCCCGCCTGTTCCCGCTGCACGCCAGCGGACCCCGCCTGTTCCCGCTGCACGCCAGCGGACCCCGCCTGTTCCCGCTGCACGCCAGCGGACCCCGCCTGTTGCCCTTGGGACTGTGCTGCCCCCTGTTGGGCATGGACTTTGTGTTCCCCCTGCTCCGCCATGTACCTCCTATGTTCCGTTGCCCGTGTTCCCCTTGCTCCCTGGTCCCGTCCCTGGTTTTGTTTTGGTCCCTGTCCCCGTGGTTGTGTCTGTTCGTGTCCATGTTCCTGTTCCTGTGTCTGTTTCCTGTGGTGTCGTCTCTGTCCCTGTCCCCATGTCTGTTCCCCAAGTTGTCACCCACCTTGTGCCAGTGCCTGTCTCCGTTGTTCATGGTGTCTTTGCCTCTGTGTTTGCCTCCGCCCTGTCCCCTGGCCCCGCTCCCGTGTCTGTTCCCGGTCCTGTCTCGTCTGGCCCTGCCCCTATTCCTCGCCCTGGCCCTGTCGGGTCTCGTTGTGTCCCCTGTCCTGCCCAGTCCCTACCCGGCTCCTGGCCAGTCTCTGCTCCCCTGTCTCCAGTCCCTGCCATGCCCCTGGTCCCTTGTCCTGTGTCCCGTGGTCCCCTGCCCTGTCTGCCCTTGCGTGCCCCGGAGTGGCACGCCTTGAGGGGGAGTACTGTCACGTATGACCGTGCCCCCCTCCGTTAGCTGTCACTCCAAACTCCCTCGTGTCTGTGTTTCGTACCTGTTTACCCCGCCCCGCTCGTTCGTCTCTGTGATTACCTTGTTTGTTACCACGCCCCGTGTTATTACCGTCACCTGCCCCTCGTTAGATTCCTTGTATTTAAGCCCCTGAGTCTCCCTTGTCCTTTGTCTGGTATTTTGTTTGATTCATGTGGATGTTAGCTGGTTCTATGTTCATTGCTATACCTGACCGTTTATTGTTCCCGTCTTTTGGTTTCCTGTTTGTTCTTGTGTTCCCTCGTGTTCAGTATGCCCGTGTACGCCTGTTTTAGTGACTGCCCTCCCGTTATGGACCCTGCCTGGCTTTCTGACGACGATTATGGTATTCCCTTCAATAAATCTCGCTCTTCTCAGCGATTGTGTCCGTCTCCTCGCTCCGTGGCGCGAGCCACGTTACAGTCAGTAAGAAAGAGTCCCTACATTGCTATATGTCTGGCATAAATTAGGCATAAAGGTACACTGAACCTATCCCCAGCAAGCCAGAAGTAATACCTGTTCCTTGTGATTCCTTACCTCAACCCAAGATCTGGCCATGTCCCTTGAAAACTCACATATTATGCTGCCTGAAAATCAAGGCATGGTGCTGAGCAACCAGCATGGTTTGGCTAAGCTGCTGATATGATCCACACATGCAGGGGCCTCTTGCATAACGCCAAAAACTGTACAGTGGACAGGACCAAAGAAGGTGAAAGGTTAAAAGACTAGCTGCAGTACAAGCTTTAATTCTTCCCATTTCCATGAAATTGAATAACTTTAAAATGAAATTGTAAAAAAATCTAATAACTTTTTTTGCCAGTTGTGTTCTGTCACATCTATAAGCTTCTGCCACGTTAATATCATGCCAATATTTTTCCTTACAACGAGTTTTCTAGTTATTTTGTGATTTTGAAGGGTTGTGGTGATGAGGTAATTGACAGTGATTGGCTATGTTGATTGACAGCTAAGACCGACTGTCAAACGTGAACACGTAGCTGACTCAACAGCAACTATAGAGATAGAGCAAATCGTGTCATCGTAGAGAAAAATATGTGCTTTGAAGGGTAAAGCAAAGTTTTCAATAGCAAGTGATTGGGGAGATTGAAAGGCACGGTGCCTTGAAACATATACCAGCCTGTTTGTAGACCCATTCTGAGTCTCTAAACAAAGATGTTTTGCAATGGAAGTAGAGATTTCTGCCATGTATGCTAGGGTGACCAAACGTCCGTATTTCCCGGGACATGTCCGTATTTCACGTCCTGTCCCGGGCGTCCCGGGATATTTTTTAAAACTGTGGAAATGTCCTGGTTTTTAAATTACGTTAATCGGGCCATTAATTCTACAGGCACTAGGACCCTGAGCACGGCGCTGTATGACACGAATCCCTGAGCCTCATCAGTTGAGCCTCATCATACTCAACTGGCGGAGAACCAACAACTTGTTCCCCCCCCCCCCCCCCCCCCCCCGCTCGACAACTTACGTTCGCCCCCCCCCCGGTGTCCTGGTTTTCCCAAACAAAAATATGGTCACCCTAATGTATGCACATTTTTGATCTCTTCAGTTAATAAGATGTCAAGATGATGTATGTCAAACAATATTCTTCTGTTATCCTTACAGACTGATTATGCATGTATACGGGCCTTTAGATGTTATAGGGGCCTTCAAAATCTGGAATCTATGCTATAGTCACTGTACTGGCTATGGTGGTTATCTTTGACATTGAAGCTGTCTGTCAATCCACCGGAAACCATATCCACATAACAGAACTGCCAACAGTCGACAGAGAAAAAAAAATTAAAAACACTCCTTTTAATGTCATTTACGGGGAAATGGAAGCTAACTCGAATATGTAGCTGACATTCTTTCCAGAAATATTTTTCACAGATTAAAAAACAAGAGGGCCTTTAATCATGTTATAATGGTCAGTCTGTAGCATGTGTTCTCAATAATTTCTAGTTATTGCTCTGGCACACCAGTGAACAACTTATTTGGAGAGCCTGACTATTTTGATCATGTTGTGTAGCTAGCAATCTCTAAACTGGATGCAGTCAGTAGCTAACTGTCTAAAACTGCCAGATCTGTTTCGGCTGTTGGTCCATGTAAAAAAGAGAGAGTTTACCTGAGACTTACCTGATTTTGTTTCAGAATACCAGGGCCACAACTGATACACAGTAGGCTCGGAGTTAGCTTTAGTGCTAGTTAACTTTAATAAGTCAAGTCAAATTTATTTATATAGCACTTTTTACAATGTCACAAAGCAGCTTTACAATTGTATGGGTCCAGATTCCTAATGAGCAAGCCAAAGGTGAGAAACTCCCTATGATGGTGGAGTCGGGGATTAGGAAGAAACCTCGAGAGGACCAAAACTCAAAAGGGAACCCATCATCCATTGGGCGGAACTTTAGTCCCTTAGGTGCAGATGGTGAGCCTCAGGTAGGAGTTAGCATCAGCACGTCCTCTATAATAACTATATTAGCATCTAATATAACCATTATTATAATATAACCATTATTCCTGTTCTGTTTTAGTCTGAATCAATGTCGTACAAATTTACTAAGTTATATTTTCAGGTCATGACATGCTGAGTATTACAATAACACAGAACAATGAGAATACATTACATATTACACAAAAAATGTTAATATAATTGTATGTTTAGTGTATGTAATCTGTGTGTGTGTGTTTTATAAAATAGAAATTGCAGTTACATTTTAAGCATGATAACTTGTTGTTGAAAATGTGTCACAGTTAGCCCCGCCCCCACCTATCACTCACATCAGGGTTTTGTTCTCCATGTGTCCTTGTTTTGGTTTCCCACGTGTTTCTCTGGCCACGCCCATGACATTTGTAAGTCTGGGTAACCTGTGAGTTATTTCCAGTTTGTGTTGTTTTTATTCTGCCTATTTTTCCTTTTGTTTGCTACTATGGATATTTGTGTTGGCTTACAAAATGGTGGCTTAGTCCACTTAGTCTGTGGATAAAATGTTTAGTTCCTGCAAACATCCCGTTAACGTAACTAAATCAAAATTGTTAAAAAGTACTTTGGTAGCTAGTTAGCAAGCTAACCTAAAGCAAACTAGTTTGTCTATTGCGTTGAGTATTACCGGTAACATATTGTTCATGGCACATTAAATGAAATTATATGTATGTTATCATGTAATTAATAAATTAAATTAAATATCTAGCTAGGTTAGGGGTTAGGTTTATTCTAGAAGATTTGTGCTGATCTGAAGTGTAGTGAAGAGGGTTGTGTTTCGTCCATACATGGGACACATGCGTTGCGCTGTACATTTAACGGGACAATGAACAGATGTTTGAGTTGAGCACTTGTGCAAGTTTAATATAAAATATTTAGCTCAGAAGTAAAATCTTGTGCATGTTCCTTTGGGTTACATAACTTGAATAACTGAGAATTTTTGCATTGAAATAAAAATGTATTTCACATATATATATCACATATAAAATGTCCAAAATTGACATAAAAATACTAATGATGATAACTTCAAACAGGCAATAACCTGAACCACAGGCTTCATTAAAAGTTATTTTGTGCACATTTACCAATGTATAATTTGGTTGGACGTATGTACAATAACTACACAATAAAGTTCTGTGTACAATCACTGTTAGGATATAAGTAAACAGCTTAAATGACTGAAAACAAATAACCGTAAATCTGTAAACAAAAATAGTACTGAAAGGTCAGGTAATGTGTAAAGTTCCATAGCACTTTCGTTTTGCGATACAGCAATAAATACATCTTGCAGTAAAGCTAGCTCTGCAGTACCAACAGAGCTGGAAATAAAGCAAGCTCTGCAGTCCCAACAGAGCTGGATTAAAGCTAGCTCTGCAGTCCCAACAGAGCTGGATTAAAGCTAGCTCTGCAGTCCCAACAGAGCTGGATTAAAGCTAGCTCTGCAGTCCCAACAGAGCTGGATTAAAGCTAGCTCTGCAGTCCCAACAGAACTGGATTTAAGCTAGCTCTGCAGTCTGAGGTGGATTATGTCTGCTGAAGCCCAGTAGTGCATAGGATGATTTGTGCAGCATCCCAGTGTGGGACAGTGTTGATTCAGACGTCAGCATAGCCATCTGTGGTTCCAGTATCAGGTGTGGATTCTGGAATGGTCGGTCCATTGCCAGTCTCTGTGTTTGCTGTCTCCATGCTGACCTCCACTTGTTTCTGCTCTGGCTTCTCTGGACCCTCTATTGAAATCTTGACCTCTTCTGCAGTCATTGTGTTGATCATCAGCTGTTTCTCTTTGCCCTCCATTGCAATCTTTAACTCTTCTGCTATCTTTTCCAGTTCTTGGATCTTTTTCCACTTCTCAGTTCTCTCCTCCTTTTTCATCTTCCAGAAATAGATGAGGTTCTTCTCAGGGTATGCCACCTTGGCGAGCGGCAGCTTGTAAATGGTCTTCGTCTCCGTGGTGATCAGAAGGAAGGTAAGGGCAGACAGGCAGAAGGGCCACGTGCATGCTGGGAGCCCAAACTGAGGAGGAGAGTTTAAGACCACTGAATATACAAACAAACCTGGCATGCAACACGTCAACATCAGCCTGACCAATTAAGAGCTTCAACCACATCACTCTTATGAATAATGCAATACTCACAGTGGCCATCACATTGGAAAGAGCACTGCCAAGGTAGGCACAGAAAAACGCTAGAAGGTAATGAGAAAGGAAATGAAGGTCGTTAGCCTGCAGCTCATGTGATTCTTACATAACGAGAATGAATTAGCAGTGAGGAGGGAGGAAATGGTCCATACCACAGGCTACAGACAGGAGATGGGTCTGCCACGTGAGAGCGTAGAACATTCCACCAATGGCAATGCAAGCCAGAACGCAGTTATATCCCCACAGTCCGGAGTAGATGTTGTCGAATGGTGCAGCTAGGGCAAGACCTGGAGCAGTGGTTTATGGAAGGTTATTTCACCGTGTAGATCTTGGAAGACTTTTTAAAAAGTTATGTCCAACATCCTTATAAATAAATGTGCTCTACACTTTGATTTAGGTTATAGCACAGGTGTCATACACCCTCTGTTCTTTTAGGTTTTTGATTTTTTGATCCAGCTCATTAAAAGCTTGAAAATTAGATGCTGAGCTTTGTCTGCTTGGACCAGAGCACATGGGGCATGGTTAAGTCGGACTTACCTGATACCATACCAACTGCTGAGCCAATAACTGCATGCGCACAAGTTATTGGTGAAGAAATGAACAGAGCAATAATGAATATGATTCCTGTCCAAGGATTGTCACAGCCATAGACCTGCCCGATACCCACGGGAATGGAGCGGAAAAGCTGAGAACCATAAAAAAAGAAAGATGAACTTTGATTGATGAACTTAACTGTACATATAAAATCTGACACAACTCTTCAAACTGATCTAGAATGACCTTAAATGACCAGTGCCAACCATCCAGCAAGGCCCTTACCAGATTGTAGTTTAGCCCAGACCATGAGACATTGGGGAAAGTGCTGGCAGGCTCAATCAGCACCTGGGGGAAATACACGTTGTAGTGGCCTGTGGCCACCATGTGCAAACACACCAAGATGTTGAAAGGCAGCGTGAACACTGGCAGATCCCACCGACTGTTGATGGACGCTAGGGCACTGGAGACAACTGGGCTGCAGGACACAACATATTCAGTTATTTACAACAGACTTTTATAGCTTCCCTGCTCAAGCCAAATGTATCTAACAGATGTTGATGTCACTTATCCAGTTTTTTAATCTTTTATTTATATAGTGTAGAGCTACTCAGGTTTCAAAGGGAGAGTCTAGTTATTCTAGTTATATCTAGTTATTTTCTATTTAAGGGACATAAGTGGACAACAAACTATCTTAGACTAGCTATTGAGACAATTGGCAATCCTTCAGAGTCTTTGAGCAAGATTCCTAACACTACACTTGCCTACCTATGTAACATGATGTCATTAAATGTAATGGAAACATCACAAAACTCACCACGCCATCGACATGAAGATGTTGGGAAAGAGAAGCCACCAGTACCAGTCGCCCGCGTTGGAGAAGACCGCCATGAGCAGGCCCACTAGGATCCCATTATATCCATACAAACCTGCTGCGATTGCACCTCTGCGGAAATATCGGAGAGTTTTACCACACTGGTGAAGCAACAGCTCCCAAGGTCCGACGCTGCATTAGCAGGGCTGGAAGTACCTGTTTTGTTTCAGAATCATTGCTGAGATGGTGGCAGACAAGGTGCCTACGAAGCCGTTCAGAGCCCACCATCTGTTCTGGAGGATCAGTCCAGCAAAGATGATTATCCCACTCAGAGGGTTGTTCACAAACATCACCTGTGCTGCTCCCCTCAAAACCCAGTCCACAATCTGAATCAAGATGAACTGACCTACAGAAGAGGTTTTAGAAAGGTACTTTTTAGAAAAGTGAAATTAGAGATAATTGCAAATTATTTATGTTTTACTGTACTTTTTAACCTGTCCATTCTGTAGTGCATTGTTACTTGTTGGTTTTAACTTGCGATTCCAAATGAAGAGTTTAAACGGTGCTGTCGTTCATCATTTTATCAAAGTAAGTCATACGCCAGATATTGTAAACGTGTTTAAGTATGCAATCAATGAAACGTACAATGAGGTTCAGGTAAATTTTTTATCAAAATGAATGCATGTAGAGGAAGTCTTACTGTGAATAGATATTTTCATTGTGATAGAAGAGTGAATCATTAAAAACTACACCCAGTTATTGATTGTCTATCGTCTTAGATGTAAGGCTTATCTTGCAGGCTTACAATGTATGAGCACATAGGACTAGTCTTTCATTTAGTGTAAAGCTGTAATGCCAGTGTTTTATTAAGTTTGGAGTGACTTTGTACCCCACATGTATTTTTCATCATTGCTGCTGTAACACAAACATGTATTTGAATGTTTGTGTCACATCAGCAATGTAATGTCCCTTTCATGATCCTGATGCAATGCACAGATAATATAGAACAATGTGAACACAATTGTGTGAACACAATGCGATTTTTAAACCATATGCATGTTTATGGGTGTTTTTGTATCTGTGCCTGTATTGTTTTGGACCTGGGTGTGCATCCTACTACAAACAATTGGTGATCCCAGGAGGGGAAGTGATGTCAGAAGTAAACTTTTTCTACACAGCCCTGGGACGCTGAAAACTGCTACCTCGCCATTAGAGCAAAAACTTAGAGATCAAACGTTTGGGACCACACCAGCCAGAGGATTTCTCCATGTTTCAGTCTGGTAAGGACAAAAGGCCCACAAAAAGAGGGAAACATGGCTGACTGTTAGTGTAGCTGTAAAATTACTTTTCTCCTCTCCTTGTCTGCTCTTTGGTGGAGACACAAAAGATGTCCAGGATTTGAAACGACTTTTGACTAGCCAAACAGGAAAGCAAGTGGTTCGCAAAAAAAAGGAAAAGGCTGTTAGACCAGGCCTGCTCAGAAGGGCTGCTCAGAAGGGCTTGAACCTCAGCTCAAACCTACATGCGTCTGAGCTCCACAACCAGCAGACAGAAGACACCATGTATGTTCTTGGTAGAGTGCGTTTTTGTTCGAATTCGTTGAGCGAGCAGATTTGTGCGTAGTTTCACCAACGAGTCGGATACTTTTATTTTGCTTTCTGTGCCAAAGACGCCAGTGGAGGTTCTTGACCCCCCATACTCAAATAGCGGCCCGCGGGCTATCTATTTCTGGCCCGCGAGCTGTTTTGAAAAGTGGTTTTTTTTTTAGGAATCTTTTTTCTCAATCGCGCTATCCGCTCTTATTTTGAAATCGCGCACCGCCCAAATGCGTTCGCCAACTGGGGTAGCCAGACTGGGACCAGTAGCAGGGTTGCCAACTCTCACGCATTGAGCGTGAGACACATGCATTTGACGGTCTTCACACGCTCACACGCCACACATCCGATTTCTCACGCTGAAAAAAATATCTAGTTTATTTACCTCTAATCCATATCTGTGATTCAATGAGTTACTAGTTCGCTCTGGCGCCAACCACTGGCGATCAATCGATCGCGATATAACACTTAATTTGTATCCATTTTACACCCCGCCCGGTAACAATTTACGTTCGCCACCCCCTCCAGGTTCCAATCTCACACCCAAGTGATCTTGAATAATTGGCAACCCTGCAGTAGGTCTGCTAAAGTGGTTGATAACTTTACTTACCTTATAGTGCCATCATTTCATAAGCAAAATAACATTTATATATTAACCAACAGTTTATACCGTTTTCGGTTATAAAAAGATTACTAATTATCATAATTTGGTGCTTTTACTTTTGTGTTATTTGCTTTACAATATTATCAACTATCAGGTATAATAATGAATCAGTTATCACTATTATTATCCTTGCAAACAGATCGTGCATGAATTGTAAATCCCCCCTTTGTGTAAATCGCCTTCTTACAATTGCGGGTTCCGAGTCGAATACTTTGAGGAGGACTGAAGTGTCTGCATGCACAGCAATACGAAATTAGGAACTTTTTTGAATATTCAAGCCAAAGATGGATATTGTACTATCTCGCCATAAGTGAATTCTCTGACTCTAACGGACTGTCCGCATGAGTGTCTTTATTATTATTTTTTAAAGTGCGATATATCACAATATTTTTGGAAAGAGATCACACATCACTATGGAAAAAAAGTGTCACACTTTTTTGTAAACATGTAACATGTAAACAAACTAAAGTGTTATGACTCCTTAACGTGTGTGATGTTTAACCTACCTTTCATCCACTCCGCAAAAGGAGCCATATCTCCGCAGAAATACAGCGCAAATCGTGTGAGCGCGCCTTTAATTTTTTTAGACGTGGATGGAATAGAACTCTGGTGTCCATTCTGCTCGGTGGGCGTCTGCTGCTTATTCTGAACGGACACCGGTTGAACTGTGTTAGCCATCAGCGGTTGCAGCTCCTACCAAAGACATCAGAATAAGACTTATATGAATAAGTTTTAATAAGAATAAGAATATGTTTTAACAGCTTTGATACGTGAAGAAAGACACCCCCCCCCTTTTACGTTTCTTTACCTTGTCAAGTTTGTAATTGCTTCACAATGTGTTGCTTTAAAATATATTATTTTTGTATGCAATTCATTGTTTTTTTTTGGGGTGGGGGGTGGGGGGTCACAAATTCGTTATGTTGACTGTCTTACCAAACAGCAGCAACAGTTGCGTCCATCAGCTGAACGAGGCTAACCCATACACAACATTTTTGTAACTAGCATATACCACCATTTACCAGGAATGTAGGTAAAGCGAGTAATAAACCCATAACATTTACAGTTAACGTTGCCTTACCTTAGACTGTTCGAAATTGGATGTTCTGACGAAAGTTGGATTGAGCTGTTGTAGAATTTAGACACACTTGGTAAATCACGTATATATTAATTATATAGTGATATTATAAACAAAGCATGCAAAAATTAATTCTTGGAAATAATTAATAAACCTGAGCAGTCACCTCTAAAAACTGTGTTTCAGGCATAAATAATATCAGTTTGTTTCTCCAGGGCGCCCTGTGAGCATCAACAGTGGTTGGTGCTAACAAGATCAAAATTTGAGCCAAGATCTTATATTACTGGAAGGAAGGCTCCTCCCCCTCACATCATCAAACTGATGAGAGTAAGAGATGGAATACCAAGACCTAAATATTCTCTCTCTCTCTCTCTCTCTCTCTCACCCATGCTCAAGACAAGATATTTTTATTGGCATGACTGCACAAAGTGTAATATTGCATCTAACAAGCTATTAAAACTTAAACACACTATTATAAATAACATGCAGTACACATAATAACATATAACATATAATAACATGACATGCTTGTGTTTGGTGATGCTCTAGTTTCAAGAAGTGAGAATGAGGAAATAAGTTATCACTGAAGTCCCCAAGTCCATTACATGTAGCTACATATTTTGCAGGAAGGGTTGTTGCTCTTTCTCTCTGTCTCTCTCTCCCTCTGCCTGTCTGTCTCTCTCTGCCTCTCAACTCTCCTATGTGAAACATTTATGTATGTGTTTTCTGCTTTATCCTGTTTCATGGTCTGTTCATAGTCAGTCTTGTCATTGCATAGAGTACATTTACAGATCTAAAATTATTACTTGTTAATGCAGTATTATTGCATAAATGTAGGTGTGTCTCATATTTTATACCTGGACAGGAATATTGTTGTGAGGAAATTATAGTCTGATTTTGTGGTATAAGAACTTTAGAAGAAAGCTTTTCAGGTTTGGAAGTTCTCACCTGAATGTTTTAGAAAACCAGTTTGAGGCTGTAAATGCCAGCAGGGAATTTAACATCATTTTTATCAGCACAAAGTGTACTGGTATACTTAAGGCATGTAAACAAATGAAATATTTAAATATGTCCAAATGTCAGGGCTCCCATTTCAAACATGCTCCAATATCAAAAAGGGCCGCTCATGTGGGGGTAGACGCAGTGAAGAACTCAAGCAGGTGAGTGGAGTTAGATGGTTAATACACCGAGTTAAAAGCATATAATCTGTTGTGGGTGATGTATTCAAATGTCTCATTTAAACGTCAAAAAACAAGCTTCACATCAGGCCCTCTGCTGGTCCAGCCTGACAGATCGCATCTCGATTTCGTTTCAAGGTTGCCATGGCAACAGGATGAGAAGAGAGGCCCAGGTGTGTATGTCCTCTTCTTCTATCTCCTCCTGAAGGATCTCCAGGTGGTTCCAGCCCAGTTCTTCCAGGCCTTTTGCTCTTGACGTGGAAATCTCTAAGGTGGGTACCTCAGAAGTAAAGTGACACATGCAAGTTGTGCCTGGTTGCCTTTTTCTCCAAGAAGCTGAATCATTATAATGATTTTGGCACCTAAAAGCTCTTTGCCATTATGCTGGCCCTCAAAGAGTGGGAACACAGACACTCTGCCCTTTCTGGTTGTATTCGAATAAAGAGACCGATAAATAATTATGTATGGTCATTACCATTGCTAAAGCAACAGATCTAATCATGGCTTAATCCTTTTGCTCTGTACTGTACGTTCTCAAATTCTTCGGAGGTCAGTAGATAACTCTAGACCCCCCCCCCTGCTTATCAGACAGCAGACGCACTATTCCATCATGTGTTCTGACATTTCAGCCTGTCTGACATGTCAAATTTAGGTAGCTATTATGTCAAATTGAGGTAGGTATTTCTTGTCAAATTGAGGTAGCTAGTTCATGTTAAACCCGAGGTAGCTGTTTCGTTTCTCAGCTCTAAAGGACATTTAGGTCCATGGCAGTACATGTCTTCTTCACATAAAGACAACAGATTCCAGGGATAATGTACACAAAGTGTCACCATGTAATCCAGTTTATAATCTTCACAATAGGCAAACAAGATTTAAACATCTGAATGAGTGATTCCTTTTTGATCTAAAATCTTGGCTTTGGTTCTTTGGCAATGTCTCATGAAGCGCATCAGGGAAAACAAATGTTTGCATTACAACGCAGCTTCCCATTGTGGAGGTCTCTCCAAATTCTACTTTTCTTCTGTGCTTTATTTAAATTTAAATAAGGTTGTGTCTGCCCCTAGTGGGGGAAACCCATAACTACATGGAGTGTATTACAGCTGAAACTGCTCTTTAAGCATTACTAAACATACACAAAGATCAGATGTTGTAGGTGGGATTCAACTGATCTCCTGTCTGTGAACTGGAGGGTTAGGGTTAAGGTGGGTCTCTCATAGATTCAGACATAATGATACGGATTATATGGTTTTATGGTGCTTTAATAATACTGATTCTGGAATCCATCATAATGACTATGATTATTTGACTTTGGATGGTTTTAAAATACAGAAATAAAAATAAATTAAGTATTTTATGGTTGATGTGGGATAGTTTAAGCTTAATGTTTAACCCAAAGAATTCTTCCTTTCTTTGTCAACATATTTGATATATGGATATTCATAGTCAAATAAAAGAATATAAAATTAAAAAGTGAATAGTACTTTGATAATAATGATCTATGGTCAGCCTCTGTGGCACTAATTATATAGTTTGCTAGCCAGAAAATCACTATACATCCAAATCTACAGTAGCTCTACAGTAGCTACTTAAATAATCATAACCGCTTAAAAGTAAGTTATTTATAGCAAGATGGTTAATTAAAGGACAGCAAATACTTTGCTGACGATTCCACGCCTTCTGTTGGGAAACGGCGATCCCTAGTGGTCAGGAGCGCTTCCTTCATGAGGACCTCCAATGCCGCATTTTCGAAAATGTTTTTCAGTTTGCATAATATGGAAGACGAACAACCTGGTTCTACTTTTCTTGTTTTCACCTGATTTGCACTAAATGTCGTTAAAATATGTGGAAGAGTCTGAATCCAAATAATTATCAACAACAATTCTCATATATAAATAATATGTCAATGCATTAGCTGAGATTTTGCATGTTGCTTTTGTGGGCAAGCTGATTGAAGGTGGTTGAAGATGACGCAAAATCGATCAAACATTAGCCAGTGAGCTTTCAACAGGTATTTAACAAACGTTCTTGACCTTTATATAATGCTACAAAATATAACATTTGGCCATCGGGTGCAGCATTTCTGAGGTTAATATGAAAACCATATTTCTTACATGATTTATCTTGGGGCCATGTAATTGGATTCAAATCCTGCCTCACAGAGACATCAGACTTTTCATTATTGCATGTGATGACATCAGTTGCATCTAAAATCAGTTTTCCGATTGTTTGTAACACATATTTTTCAAATGAAGCCCGTTACTCCATCGTCTTCAGAATCTAAATATTATTTGTCAAAAATGTTCAATTTTTTGTACATTATCGATGCAATGCTTCAAACATAGAGTGGGTCAGGGGTTTTAGGGACAATTACTTAAAACTTTATCTGATCATGGCCAAATTTAGCAAATATTTATAACATTGTATTCTAAAGATTTTCTAGATTCCCAAAGACGCACTAACTGCACTCTCGGTGTAAATGGATTTGGAGGTAATTTGCATCATTTTGTGAGGTTCCCTGTTTTTTTGGCCTGGCTAAGGCTCAGTCCTGGAGTGTCAACCTGTCACCAAACTTGAATGGTATGTACAAAAGTACATGCTGTGCATACAAGCACAACTTGATTCTATAGGCCTCTGGGGACTATTATAATCCTGAGTTTTGTGTCAGCTCGGAATAATCCGACTGCTGAATTGCTCTTTATAAAATGGAGAAAAACTATTGGGTTTTAAAATAGAACACTCCCACACTCTGGGTTTAGTCATTCTGACAACGGTTATATGTTGTCTGAGCTGGAACACGTATCCAGTTCAGTCCTCTTGTGCAGCAGAGAGTCACAGCAAGCAACCCACATGGGGCAGAAGTTGGTTTTTAATCTCAGTATATTCCAGATGCATCTCAAAGCAAGTTTCCCTAAACATGCTACATTTGAACCTATACGACGCATCCGAAGAATTGAGCCCTGAACACGAGTTTCAGGGCCTGAATGTTTTATGCCTGAAATGAGTCTTTCATTGACAAATTACCTCCAGGACAGTTTATATCTCATCCATCATTACCTCAACCACAAACACTACACACATCTGACAATCTGTCAAGTTATGAAACGGAGACATGCTTCTTATCTGAAACAATATAGGAAACCCAAAGCAAAACAAAACCTTTGTTTCTGAAACTTTTAACCAAATCACACTTCAGCGTTTCTCATGTCTGCATTTCGGTCCTGATCATGAATCCTGATCAGACTAAGGCACCATAACACTGACACTGGTAAATTGCAATATTTTGTTTGTTTGTTTCGAATAACGTGAAAATCCCTTTTCTGTGTGCTTTCAAAATGAGGCAGTTCTTTTGTGCCAAAGAGGGTTTCAGGAGAGGTGGGTTTTCTCATTTTTCACTGCATGTTATAATATGAGGCACCTTCCACTTCAGTGGAAATATAAAGGCCTCACCATCCTCTTCCTCAGCTCAGTCACCTGGACCTCTGCTATGGCATTATCTCTAGGAGCAACAACAACTCCACATACAGATATCAAGAGTACCGTTGCAGCATGTAATCAGACGTGCTCTTGCTTTAAGAAACAGCTTAACTTGGAACAAGGCAAAACTGACAATTCCAGTCAAACCACAGCTACAGAGAAATTAAATTTCTTTGATATATTTTACATACCATCGACAGTGAGTGTAATTATACATAATCTCATCCTGTCATTGGTGCCTACAGTGGGCTTTCACCCAGTGTTTTATACACAGTGCTATGTCATTCTTTAGTCCCTTTCATTAAACAGCTGCCAGTGCAGGAGTAACCACCAGGGCTGACGTTGCACCGGCCGGCCACCAGGTGTCAGTAGAGGCTCATCAGGAATGATTTACACGTCTTCGTCAGCTTGATTATGCAACCACTCACCTTTTTTTCAGTTTTTTTTAAACCTTTAAAAACATTTGGTGCGCGTTCTTGCACAGACCTTTTATGATTCACAGTATTTTAAGAAGTATAAAATGCATCAAATTATAATCATGCTCTACTGCTGTTAATGTTAATTGCTGTTGATTGCATATTTTGAGTCAACGTGTGCTCGCCACACAGGAGACTGAAAGCCTGTTCTCCTGTATGGCTGATGTTGTGCTAAATGCTTCCTGGACACTGCAGTCTCACTTCGGGGATTAATAAGTTCTTAACCAGCGAGTTCTGTCCAGCAAGCTCAGTCCAGCTAGCGCAGCTGGCTGCAGAGCCCAGAACCGTCTCCATCTGTGTTTCTCTGAATGCTGCCAAAGTCAATCCAACTTGATACGTCATGACTCCCAGTCATAGGAATGCAACTGCCTTTTTTTTCCTTTCAAGGACTTGATGACATATCCATATGGTAGAGTAGTTATATTAGCAATTATAGTAATACTCCATCTAGTGGGAAAACCCTCTCAGACAATGACAATGTGGTGTTTTGCTTGCCTCCTAATTCAGTGCCATTTCATACTTCTCGGTGTCTTTGCCAGGTCTTCTCATCTAATCACTTCAGCCTCCCAACTGGCTATTGGTATAAAACAGGTCATTTAAAGCAAACGTCTGCTAAAGTCTTTGAAATGAAAAAATTAAGCTGTACAATCCTTTAAGGGAGAATGAACCTAATATTCATGGGCCAAGCAGTTCCACTGAATTTTAAACCAGTTAGACAAAAAAAATAATAATAACCATGTTCTGCTTCACACGTTCTCTGGTCTGAAATTTAGCTGTGAGACACTCTTGTGAGAAGGCAGAAATAAATATTCATTCAGGAGATTTGCCAAATTTTTTGCATTCTGTCTTTTAAAGGCTGTAATTCCACTGTGAGTCTCATGTTGATGAGTCACCAAGACAAATCAAGACAGTCAAGAAGATTCAGAGTGAAGGGGAAACAGTTTTGAAAGCAGAGGGCGTAAACATTTTTTTTTACTATATCTTACAAAATTGCTTCACGCTGGGCTCTGCTAACACTTAAACAAATACCAAAACACTAGAAGTACTCTGTGAGTGTTTTGTTTTTCCTCTCACGTCTAAGGATAAGCCACTCATGCCGCATTTAGATGACGAGGGTATGGACCATCCGGCCCCTTTAACATCAACTCTGCAGGCCATTCTGACTACAGTTCACAGCTCCCAGAAGGCATAGCTGAGGTTATTCACACCTGGCAGTAGTGCCTGCGTGTGCTGGTCCGTTCGAGGGGCTGACCACAACACTTAGGCTCACGTCCGTGGCTGTCACGCCCCACGCTGCCTCGCGCGCACGTTGCATGAGGTCGTTAGTCAGCGTCGAGCCTGTCCAACAGGACACTTCACTGCACATCACTGTCCCACATTCCACGTCCAATAGGCTTGGCTATATATGGCCAACAAGCGTCCTCGCGCTGGAGCTCAGACAGCAGAAGTGGTTTCCAGATGTTGACACAGACAGACAGTAATTGGAGTTTCTGATAGCTTCCAGCCGCCATGGTACACAGCCAACACATTCTCAAAGACAGGGAATGTACTGCACCCATAACTCACCCAGAAAGGTTAATGATGATGATGATAATAATAATAATAATAATAATAATAATAATAATAATAATAATAATAATAATTATTATTATTATTATTATTATTATTACTATGTTGTTATTATTAGTATTATTATTGTTACATACTTGCTGTCCTGTAAGAAAATGAGAGAGAGACAGAGAGAGAGGTGATTGCAGTAATTGGTTGGTTTGGCCCAGGAAAGTTGACTAAGATGCAGTGTTAACCTTGAAAGTGGTTCTCTCCAAACTTCTGTAAAAGAGGCTTCCTTCACCCAGAGTTTATACTCTCAAGTTTCAATTTCAAAAACCCCTTCAGACTATTCTCACAGTGCTAGCTCTAACAATATATCCCATGTTGTTGCTAGAATCTATTCCCAGTGCTGTGTGTCAGAGCAATACTGTTAGGGGTCCTGCTGCAAACACATCTGTTGGTGTGTTATAGAGCAACTAGCTCAGACACGATGAAGTGTGTGGCAGTTGGCCATTCAATTAGGAACAAAACGCTTACTATGATAACAGAAGCTTGGTAACATGGTACAAAATACAGCCATTAGAGGATTCCAGATCTTCCGCTAGAGTTGAACATTGAATACACTTTATTGATCCCACGAGAGAACAATCAAAAGAAGAGTGGTCCCCGTGATCCAAAATGGTAAGGCTCAGGTTGGTGTAAGTAAGCCCTTATATTAGGTGAGCCTTTGCTTGTCTTTGAGTCTACTTCAAATGCAAATGGTCTATGGCTAACACCCACCGTTAGCATGCAGTGTGAATACATGGCAGATATGTAAAGATCTGAAGGCCTGGAAGCCAGTGGGATAACTACTGTTCTTCTAGGGCTCATTTGTGTCGGACTCTAATGCAGTCACGACCTGTGTAACTCATTGCTTATCTGCTGACCGGTATTGTCACTTCGTTATTGCGCGAGGGTCTTAAACCCATCCAGCTTTATCTCACAGCTGATTTGCCACTTTGGATCGATAGACAACAGTTTCTGATGATTTACTCTTCATGAAGTCATCAGGGCTTTTACGCCTTAGGAATGGGAGGTTGGAGCAAGATTTTGAAGATGATTACTGAAAAACATTTGGGAAGGAGCTTCATAAAGACTTAAAGAGTGTTGTAGCCAGGTTCTAATCTGGAGTGAATGAAAGCCGTATGTGAAACTATATACGACTCCAACTGAGATTTTTTTTTTTAACTCATCTGTGTACACACAAGCGTTGCCTTAGAAAAGCACAACACATTTCAATGTCTATCTGCAGCATGGCATCACATCTTTTTTTTACGTTGCTTTAGGATATTTTGAGAATGGGGCTTCATTACCAGCGCTGCACCTTTGATTAATCAAAGCTCAATCTGCTTTATATCCATTCGTTGACAGCCGAGTCCAGTTTGACGAGCAAGGACTTGAAACCTTTAGCGCTGACACAGACCAGATGTTGGCTGCATCCCCAGACTTTTGTCCGACTGAGACGGCGGCAAACGGCCAACGACCTGAGCTGCGTTCGTATGAAATTATATGTTTACAATAATGTGTTGTGGCTAAGGCACAGGGGTGCCGTTTCTCCAGGAGAGCGGGAACCCAAAGCAGCTGCACACGGTCACGACTAGTTTGGGTGCGGATGAAGAACCAGGGGGGAGCACAGAAGACCCTTTTCATTAACGCTTCCATTTTTGGACCTTTTTTTTTTTATATATATATTCCACATTATTGTGTGTATGTGCCTTTCTGGCCGAGGTCCTTAATGGTGCCAGAGTGCTTTCAAGAAAAAAGAGAAGCAAGATGAAGTACGCGTGGAAAAATTGAACAGTTATATAATGAATTTGCTCAGAAAGGTCTTGAATTCCAAGCAAAACAAGGAATAAAATTTGCTCTCCTTGAAGAGAATAATAGCATCTCAAGCAAGCCGTGGACAGAACAAGGAGCAAGGAGGTTTCAGCTCATTTAAGGTTTATTTTTTAAAGGTACTTAAGTGTACACTGCTAAGGAATGAAAATAAATGAATATAGTACTGATAACAACTTGAGAAAGAAACTGTAATAGAATAAAGAATAAATTCTTCAGTGGTCCATAATTTTTGGCAGGGATTCAACAGAGGGTGAAAAACGACTCCTTATAAAATTTCAAAGTTATTTTCCTGTCTTTCAAGAAAAAAGAGTTTTGTCACAAAGCTAAGGTGTATAGTACAACACAAATCCTCGCCTGTGTGGAATAAATGTTGAAACTGTGTGTTGTCTCCAAAACAAAGTCCACAAGTTGCGTTCCTTAAAGTCTGTAGTTAACAGTCAGGTTTAGGAAAAAGCACCGCTTCACATGAGCTAACCTCAGTTCACGTTTTTTTCACATTTTTCTGTTTACAGAGAGACTACCATGTCTGTGTCAATCCTCACGTTGGCTACACTAATTACAAGGGAACTTTAAAAACACCTTTTTTAAAACCAACAAGCAACCTGAGCTTTTCACTGAGACAGATTTCCTGTAAGTAGATTTTGGACTTTTCCAGCACCTGGAATTACTGTATGGACAAAATGAGTAGGGAAAGTAAATCTCAACTTTAAGCAAGTTTGTCTTGTGAGGAAAATGGCACAACGATATATGAGTGGAGAGAGAGAAAAAACATGATTTCATACAATGAAGAGAAGCACATGCATATCAAAATACAGACTACCACCTTCTATTCTAAACATGCATCATTCTGGAGAAACTTCCACAAAATCCATCTTTTCACTTTTGCAGTAACATTGTGTTTAACACAACAAATAAGATTTCTGTATTTTTTTGCAATTTAAGGCAACTGTAATGCAATTGCTAGGATGTCAGTGGAACAGTTCTGGGAATTTCTAGAGATATTTACTTAATTAATTTCAAATACTACATGTTCAGTTATGCATGTAACTGGTTTTGTGAATTCCATATAACCACCAGAGGTAATGGATAACCCATGTATGCCTGCCAAGAACTTATATCAACAAAGTCATACAGAAACATGTGCGATGCAGAAAGTAATATAAATACAGTGTCACATGGAAAATGTCTTCCAGGAATCTTCTCTAGGGATTTTGAGTGACTGCTTTGATGGTCATCCGTAATTCATAGAACCAGTTACATGTGTAACAAGAATTCTACCAACTGGCAAAGACGGGGACAGTACAGATGACATCTAAGATCAGGAGGAACAGGCGTTTCCATTTGAGGCTGAGTTGTGCCTGGCTGAACAGTTGGCTGAACGAACTGTGAGTGGAGAGACCACACTGCCTTCAGACCGAAAAAACTACTGCACAGCCTTCAATGAAAGAAACATGGACCACAATGTGTATATCATCCAACTATAGTGACAAGATAGACATTCCAATATTGTCACAACAGACTTGCAGGCCAAATTAATGACCTCTATAGTAACACCCAGACGAAGCCTCACTGACACCTCTATTTTTGTCACTGAAGTGAGTCGGAATGACGTGGATTAATACACAAGGAGTTTTGACTGTCCTGGTTATCAGCAGATGGGGAAATATTGAAGGTGTTTGAGGAAAAGTGCTGGGTTATAGCATCAGGATCCATGGCACAAGTTTCAGGAATTGAGCCTTTGGAGATCGAAGATTGGGCGATACCAGCCATCAGGAAGCAAATGAAGGAGAACCCTGAATTTACTGAATAGAGGGATCCAACTCCCTGTTGGCGACTTTCTACGGAAGTCCCTGGCTTTGACCGAGTCTGAAACATTCATTGTCATCATGATGCTGGGGACCAGTGTATGTACCGGATTAATGGGGACTAGTGAATTTAGTCTGCCAGTGTCTTTATTGCCCCATGCCTGGTATGAGTAGGGACACAGCAGAAGAACAATCACAACACGTTCAGGGCAGCTTACCTGACCACTAAGGCCATTACACGTACTTGTACTCGTGAACGACACGATCATCACTGGAGACGTGTTCGACGCATTGACCGATACAGCTATAAACATGAGTGTGTTAATGATACTGGGGAATTTCTAAAAGATTTTTATCTTATTGCACCATTTCTCACTCTCCTTTGAGAAATGTAATGTGACCTGACCCTGGAATTCCCAGTCCATCCCAATTCATCCCAATTCATCCCAATTCCAATGCCGAACAACCATTTGCTGTATATTTTCAGTATGTGCATCTATTCACCTGCATGTGATGAAGATGTATATCAAATTACCATCAGCTGAAGTGTAATGTGCTTGACATTACAACCCCCCCCCCCCCCCCCCCCTCCAAATGACCCTGGATTGGATTAAGCAGGTTTAAATAATAAATGAATTAATCTAGTGTAATTTTACTGCAGTGAAAATGTTTAGGGCTAATTACTCAGCATAAATGCTATTGAATGCTTTTATTTTTTTAATCTTTTTCAGCAGCAGTGATTTCCCTTACAAAGGTGCACTGGCAAGAAAAACGATATGGCGTTCGGCCGGTCTGCCATTACTCCTAACAAAAATGAGAGTGACGGCAGTCTCTGACAGCTTCTAGAGGTGGGAGTCCATTTTAAAACGCGCCTCACACAGCCTTCCACATGCTAACTGCTTCATTCAGTAATCAAATTGCCACGAGTCACGCTGTCACCGTAGCAACTGTGCCTCTGCTCCACCAGTTGCCATCCATACAGAATAGCATCCTTCCTGTCCCGTGACACACATGGATTGATTGCTACGCGTCGTCGAAACAGTCAGCGGTGCGTTGAGGGGCGCAAGTCAATAGGGGCACGATAAGAGGGTGGAGATAGAAGGGCGTGCTACACACAAGCTGTGGTAATAGATGAGGGTTGAAGAGGAAATGATTTACTGTGGAATATTTCTCCTTCCTGGAGTGATTTTCTGTCAGGGTTTGATGCAATATTTGCATATCAATGAGACTCTTGCGGGCCTATCTGTTTTCAAGCCAATCACTGTGAGCCCATGGAAGCTCAAGTGTTTTAAGACTGTTATTAATTATGTTGCTCCTGCTGTAGATGTTAATGGTGAATTTTGAGTCAAGTGTCATAAATCCATTTGAGTAAAATCTATTTAATCAACCCTTATCTGACTAAATCTTCCTGATTTGGATAAATCTTTCAGATGTAGGTTTAGCATTACAACCACATAGCTATGTGGACCATTAAAAAAGAGTTTTATTGACTTGGGGTCAAAAATAATTAATTGAACAGTAACTGATACTCTTTCGATTGTGAGGGCATTAAGGTCAAAGGGTCATGTCTTAATTTGTATGTTACTGCAGCTGCTACTAAATTTGCATACACGCTTGTTGGTGGGTGACGGGGGCGGTGACAAATGACATCATAATAGGGCAGACATTTTATTCATTCTAAGCGATTGGTTTTACTATTTTGATTTTTTTATACAATATTTTAAAGCTCACATTCTGTGGATAAAAGTGTCGTTTTAGATGGTATTGGTATAAAGTAAATAACGAGACAATTCTGGATCTCTCGATACCTGCTGTGTTTTTGAAGCAGACAGTAACATTTCAATGAAAGCTACACAACCATAAAATCCTGCAGCTTGCTGTACTCATTTCCTATGCATCACTATGCCTCTGAACCAGCAGGTAATACCATAGCATGCCAAGGGCAGGAACGGTACAAAATACCCATAGTCCCAATTTACAGAATAAAATGAAATCATTTTTCCTTTTTAAATTTCGGAAGGACTGTGCTTAGCAGTACAGACGAGTCATGCTCATATTCTCGTCATTAGCCTTTCAATTTGTCTGTCTTCTACCTCGAAGTGTATAAATGAATATTTTCGCTGCAGACCATAGGCTGACAGCTGGATGACTTTGTGAAGCAGTGGGCCTGCCTATCTCAGCGCCTTCATTTTATGCATTCACACGAGTGAGTTGAGACGTTTTATATGAGCCAAGCGCTGCACCAGAATATTTGGGCAGTTCACCCAGCTGCCATGGCAACAGGAATTTTACAGGGAGACATGAGCCTATGGTGAAGCACTTTTCACTTTGCCTGCACCAACCAATGGGGACGCGGCCCAGTCCATTTATCTCTCCTGTGCAGCGCTACGAGTAATACAATGAAGACGAGTACACGAGGCCTAGACTTTGGTGAGTGGGACATCCCTCCACTGTACACCAGTACAAATCGCACTGACACAAGCCAGCCAGCTCTGTGAAACGACAGACTAATGTGTCAATTATTTATGTGATTGATTGTAGTCAGATTCTCTGAATGAATTTCAAATCTTTGGTGGTGTGTCTTCCCCCCCTTAGCTACAGGCGGGCGATGTACTATTTGAACTGAACAGCCCAGTACAAAAGGGACGGCTTGAGCAACCATGTGCAGTTTAGTCACGGATACTCAAGTGTCCAAGTAATGCATATTAAATATGCATATTCAATCTAATGAAACTAATGCATATAAAATGTGCATATTCAATCTAATTGAAACAAAAAAAAAAACTACATAAATGTATCATTATTCAATGATAAATGTGTGACGGTCACATGAAAAAAAATCACGTAGCCTGTGTGAAGGACGGTGCCTTTTAATATCGTTTTTTTGTAAGTGCCTTTGAAACGGGGTCCAGGCATAATGACACATTGAGGGCCTATGCCCCGAATACACACATATAGGTATTCAGGACCAAACAGCCAATGACAAAAAGAACTTCCTTTCCATGAAATATAAGACAACGTCGGTGGCCAGTGAGATTTGCGGACAGTGTTTCTCCTCCCTAACGGGGAAAGTGTTGGGTGAGCAGGATGGTCGAACGGAGGCTGCTGAGGCCTGAACTATCTTGGTTCATGGTTTCTCCTGTTTGAACTGTGATTGCTGCCAAGTTGAACAGTGCACTGAACACTAAATGCTACCATGTGTGTAGATGGGTGTTTGGGTGGGAAATTTGCATCTTTATGTTGATAACCGACAATCGGAGCATTGACAATAGCCATTGATATAGCCTACAGTTGCTGACTTTATTACTCAGAATAACGTATTATCCTTGAATGGGGTATTTGAGGTAGTTCTGAGAGAAGTAAAGGGGTGAGTGTCACATAGTGGTGGCTGCAATCCTCGCCTAATTAGTAGTCTCAGATTAATACTGACCACAGTGGACCAGGGTTTATGATAGAAAGAGATTGGGCATCCTCTGTAAGGTACTGGGCTAAAATTCAGAGAGCCAAACAGAACAGATGAGATGGAGAAGAAGCTTCCATATATGTCGGTCCTTTTCCTCTATATGTATATGTACCCCTGTTTTTAGGATTGGACATTTTGAGCAGTACCAAGCTATGCATCCAACCATGCTACATCAAATATGTAATGCCTGACAGTAAAAACCATCAGTTCCTCTCCAAAACATCTTGGCTGAAAGGGGACTGGATAGGGAGCAATGGACAAAGAAACACGGATCTGCAAGGATTGTCCAACTGGTGAGGAGAAAGGTTTCCCACACTTAAAGTGCCCAGTGAACCGGAGTCAGATCCTAAAAATGCTGGTGGAGGGTATAATAGGACCACCAACTGTGTTGTGGAAATAACATCCACGTTGAACATCAAAAGGTGCCACCTTTTTCAGACCCAGCTCACCTTCATGGGCCATATTATATCAGGCTGGGGAGTGGAAGAAGATAAAGGCCATCTGTAACTTCCCAGTACTGGTACACCCTGAAGAGTTTACAAGGGATCCTGGGATTATTCTGGTGGTACCATACCTGTCAGATCTCTTGGATCTCATAGACCAGTTAAAAAAGAAAAATGTCCACTGGGATTGGACTGAGGAGTGGCAATTGGCTTTTGTAACATTGAAGAAGGCCCTGTAATTACCCACTAAACTGGCTCAAACTAGACATGGTTAAGTTTTATACCAGGTACAGATGAACGTCAGTGACATTGGCCAGAGTCCCGTCCTCGTGCAACAGGCCGACGGGGAGGATAGGGTGATAGCCTATGCTTCACAGGCTTTGAAGGGCACTTTGAAGGAGCCATGCTTGACATCAACACTTACCTGGGCAAACCACATCATGGATGACCCAGTGGACACTGAGGCTCCAAGGTTACAACTTCGTAGCCCTCTACTGGAAGGACTATGCTAATGTTCTGGCCATGCTATCAAGGGCTCCGACTGGTAACCAATGGGGTGTTTGCGCTGACTCAATGGTGCGACTAAGCCAACTTTTATCTAGGACATCAGAGCCATTGAAGCCATGAGTACCATCTAAGAGAAGGTGAAGGAGGCATGTCAAGAGGTCAAGTCTGGTCGGGTCCACTATCAAGAACAGGAAGGTGTCTTATACCAAGGTGTGCCATGAAGACAGGAGGGGTATTATTACAAACTGGTAGTGCCTGAGGGGTTGGTCCAACAGTTCCTCAACTACTATCACAACAGCCTGTTCAGAGGTCATCTTAGTAAAGTCCTAGATTAGACATGGTTTCCAATGATCAGAAGGAATGTGTGGAACATCATAAGGGATTGTCAGATTTTCCATTAATACAAAGGCCCCCATGTCTAATACAACAAACCAAGGCCTCCCAAACAGGGGAGATGTTAGGAGTAGGTTTTATGAAACCATTCCCGCTGAGTCAATCGAGAAATACAGTGCTCATGGTGGTTGTAGACTTCCTATCCACGAACTGTTCTCTTTGAGAGACGCCAAGACGCCATCTTGTGTGTGTAGTGTAGAGGGCATACATGTTCTCCCACTGTGGCGTGGCAAAGTGGAGGTCACAATGGACAAATGACCTCATGGCTAGGTTTTTGTATTAAGCATTTACATCCATGGCCCATGGCGTACCATCCCCAGACCAACCTCACCGAAAGGGTAAACAAAACCCTGAAGGTCATAATAGCCTCCTTTGTGGGGCAATACCATTAAGTCTGGGACCAGTGCCTGTTGGAGTATAATTTAGCCATTAACATGGCTGTCCCATGAAACCATGGGGGTCACACCTGCCTTGCTGGGTTTGGTCGGTGGCCAGTGAGATTTGCAGGCAGTTTCTCCTCGTTAACGGGGGAAGCGTTGGGTGAGCTGGATGGTATCGAAAGGAGGCCGCCGAGTCCTGAGCCATCTTAGCTCAGTGTTTGAACTGTGATCGCTGCTATGTTGAACGGTGCATTGAACATCGAGTGCTACTATTTGTATTGTATTGTGCGGCGCTGAGTTCTATGACATTATATTGATGTCTGTTGGGGTGGGAAATTTGCACGAGTGTATCATCGAGTGTTTTTATGTTGAGTAAAATAACTCAACATTGATTTGGTCACTAACTCAGTCCTCCTTTGTATAGCATGTGTGAGGAAGTTCCAAAGGAACTAAGAGGCGTGCGTCACAAATGAATAACTAATAACAGGCTCTGGTGACACAAAAAAGGCAATTATTCAAACGTTCAATAAATTCATTTTTAATTTTTTTTGCACAATGAATGACACGAAGATGAAGTGCTCAACACTGCAGCAAGATGACTGCACAAAAAGAAAAGCTTAAAAGAAAAATAATAACAAAGGAATCCCTACAAGATCATGAACCACAAGTATGACCAAACACATGCGATCTTAAATGTATGTACATATGTACAGTGTAGTATACGCATCAGTGTACGTACGTGTATATACGTATGTGTATACACAGGTACACAAAAACATGAGGGTGTATACCTACAAACATTTTATATACAATGCATATGCTTGTGTATCTCAATATTTATTCTTTCTTATATATGTCCATTATTTGCTGTTTTTAATATTCATACAATTTACAAAAATGCTTTATGAATTAAAAACCAGTTATTAAAAAAACATATCAAACAATGTATAAGATTTTCTCCAAATTGAAATTCAATATTCGACGTCTTCAAAATTTGTGTGCATACAATCAATTAGGGCATCCAGCTTCAGAAAATGATGTATTATCAAAATGGACATTAGTACCTATGAAATGCAAAACATGGTGAAATCGATTTAGCTCATGTTGTGCCCTTATTCCACACATTACACTTCAATTAATACTTCATTTCCACTGGAATATCTTCAGTAGCAGTATAGCTTAATATGGATGATGCAGTTGACAATATTTGGATTGAACTGACATTTTCTAAGTTATCTTGACCATGAAGTCATACCAGTTGAATAAACCTGTATCGAGTTGGACCGTATTATTTACATGACACAAAACAGCATGTAAGGAGTTGCTTTCATAGTTTAAGAGCCAGAATTTAAGGGAAAGAAAATATAAGAAACTACACCTTAACTTCACAAGGCACCATTTTATCAGCTGGTAGAGAAAAAAATATATTTATCTGGTGTTTTCTAAACATCAGAAACCAAAAATATGAGCTGCCATACACTGTCATTAACCTCTGCCCTCTGATAAATGCAGAACTAATGGTACCATTAGGAATACTGCTAATGGTACCATTAGGAATACTGCTACTTGTATAAAATTTGGTTTCAACTGCAAAATTGTTTCTTTCCATCCCCAGTGTTTGTGACACTGAGTAATCGATGTCTTTATTTTTGGCAGTGTCTCCAGGTGGTACGCAGTGCCAGCCCATAATGGAGACATGTCCGATTCAGAGCCACAGACGGTGGGAAGACCTGCCAGCCAATAAGGATGCTTTCTACTGGCTTCAGTGCACCATAAGTCACAATCTGACGGTGTTTTATTCTAATGCAATGTTAACGGAAACCTCACAGTCTCAGGCTGTGGGCTACGGTCTCTTCCCCACGTTCCAACAAAATTCTTAGGCAGTTCCTAGTAGAATGAGCACAGTTAGTGCACGTGGTCAGGTGTTCATGAACAGATAAGGAATTCTGCTATTTACAGGGGTCACTTTGTTGAACTGAATGTAATGGTTAAGGCTCAACTGCCTGAGGGCGGATTTCTCTGCCCACTGCAGTTACAAGAATTGCAAAGAAATGATAGTCACTCATTTGCAAACAAAACAAAACCAATAATAATAATAAAGATTACAGGTTATTACATTTGATCCTTTGATTTTAAATGTTCAATAAGACCACTTTGTCAAATGGACTCAACCAAGAGAGAAATCTTATAAAAGTCACTCTTACAAAGTCATTACATGTGTGTCAATTTGCAGGTATAACCTGATGCATAGTAAATAAGGATATACATGTTATAATTACCCTTGAGTGGTGCTAAAGTGTGTGTTTGGACATACCATATAGGTGGTTTCATTTGAATTGTCACAAGCTCGGTTTGGTCTTGTTTGCTAGATGTGAGATTTTTGCTTTTCACGCAGATCCGTCAGAGGGCAAAGGATTTGAGTGAGTCTGATTCAAAGTAATACTGTAATACCTCAAGTCCAAAAACAACCTCAGGACCGGATCCTCTTTAAAGAGACCAATTAGATCTGCTGGTTCCAGATTGTTGCGCAACTAAATTATGGCAGATCTACTGACCAGGAGATACAGCAGGCATATGTACATTCATGACAACATATGTATATGTATTATATTACGTATATATTGTATGTGTACATTAAACATGATTTCTTGCCATTCATAGTTCTCTGTACCTGAAATGTTATGGACTTATTGATAAACATAAGGCACATATATGAAAACAACTAAACCACAAATGGAGAGCTTTCTGCATTACAACCAGTTGAGTGTACACTTCTAGAAGCACTCGGGACACCTGTACATTTAAGCCTGGTTCGGGACTCCAACCTCATGGAACATCCCCAGTATTTTCCGATGCAGCGTTCTGCCCTGTTTGCAGGACGTTCTACAGGTCCACACATTCCATCTTTTATGCCATTTACAAGCACCTAAACCAACATCCACTTATACTGTGAAATACAGCTAGACTGAAGCTTTGGTTGTGTGGACATCTAATACTGACAGGTATATTATCATACTATTATTACTTTACTAGCAAGTGCAGGCACGTTTGCAAATAGACTCTGGGAAAGGCAACTCAGTTACTCTGTATCTTTCACGAAACTGACTGAGAAATCACCCCATTTAACTGATATTACTAAAATATTTATCAGATATTGTTGGTTATTCAAACAAAAATAGTCACTGTGACATTGTGTAATATGTAGACCAATCTATAAGGATAAAAAAGACTGGCGTAAGTGCTGTGTTGGTTTTAAACGCAAGAAGACAAGTTTTACATGATGGATGGAGTGTAATGTCTATCGCTAATGTTTTTGAAGATTTGACTTTACATGCTGTCTGATGTCTAATACAACCCTTCCATCTGTGATGCACCCACTTTTGTTATGACTTCACTAATAAATACTGTATGTTTTTTTTTTTTGTTTGAACACAAGCTTTTGTATGTCACATCTATCTCTAGTATTTGGTTAAAAACATTATTTGAATATTGTACAGTTTCTATTTGATATGATGACGGTACAAGTAAATCTAAAATACTTTCACTTTGAAATGTTTGTAGAATATGTTCCTATGTACAATCAAACTATAGCCATCAAAGACAGTTTTAAGAAGGGTCTCGTTCAAAGGTATTGCCGTTAGTTCATGCCCGGAACAAACCTGAGCGCAGGCAAGTGTGTGTGTGCGTGTGTGTGTGTGTGTGTGGTTGTGTGTTTAGATGCTTTTCTTGACCAATTTTATTCCACTGGTCTTTTTCCTAAGTACTGTGCTTTGACTGTGAACCAAAAAGACAGAGAAACCCCCAAAGTGCCCAGTACCATATTAAAAGTTCATATACGCTTGCTGGTAAGATTATGGCTGAAGCCACAGTATCAAAATCCTTTGAGTTATGGGCTTTGAAAAAGCAAAAGCTCAATGCAACAATGTATCCATGAGGGGAAAAAAATTCAGTGATGGCATATGCAAAATAAAACCGGGGCACTTTGGCCACAATCATTATCAGAATATTCAGAGAATGCCCATGAAGTTCAGCTGTCGAACTCGAACTGAGAGAACTCAAAGACAAGAAGAGATTCAAAATGGGAGTGCAAGTTGAAGTCACAGTGCACTGTTGTGAATATCTCTCTCTAATGAGCAGTCAGAGCTGCTTCTTCTCTGCGGACCCCTCTGCCCCGCCGCGCCGGCCGCTCAAGCTGGTCCTCGGGTTGACCTTTGGGCCAGGGCTTGCCTTCCTGCTGAGTCTTGGGCTGCACTCGGGCCTGGTGCACCACAGCCTCAATGGCGTCTGCGATGGAGTCGTGGTTGGAGAACTCCAGCTGGGCGGGCACTAGGCCACCCTGGAGGCTCCGGTTGCTGGGAAGGTCCACGCATTTTTCCAGCACAGGCATTTGGGCCAGGAAGCCCTCGTCCGGGGCGAGCGGCTGCTTCCGGGGCCGCCCACGCCGCCGCTTCACCACGTTGTTGCCCGTTTTCGCCTGCCGCTGGAGCCGTTTGACCCGGAGGATCTTGTTGACGTGGTCCAAGCTCCGTTTGCTGGTAAGGATCTTGGAGAAGGTGTGCCTCCTCCTCACGTCACAGTGCACCTCCTCTAGCTCCTTGCAGTTGTACATCTTCTTGTAAGAGCTCAGATCTGTTTATGACAAGCACAACAGAAGTCGCGTTATGATGATTAAGAACCATAAAATGGTGATGGAGTGCACTGTCAAATGGTGTGGAAGGCAGAGAAGAAGGAACAGAAGCCCATATACTACGTCTTGACAGCCAATTAGTGAATAGATGAAACCAACTGATGCTTGTTTGATCTTGCTTTGCAAAAGCAGTATTTATAAAGCAATCTCAATCACAAATAAGTCACACTTACAAACAGAAAATGACCCATATCCAGACAGACTGAACCAGGCAAACCCTGATCCTGTCTTTAATGATGCTGCATTTAAATGTGCCAGGGCTGTAATCTGCATTGGCACACGTGTGAATAACTGCCGTGTATTTGAGACTGATACTGATCTGCACTGCTATATATCACAGCACGACAAGGCTTCAAACTACCATTTCATTACTGGCTTCTATCTAAACGAGCAGAGGCAAAGACGCACTCAAATAACGTCCCAAGAGGAGAAAGAATTATGGCGCTACAGAGCACTTAACACTTGACTCATGCGTAACTACATCCATGCGTTTAATTACTGCGCGCGGAACTGTCCCCCTTATCTGCGTCCCATGCACGCAGACAGCGTTCACCTCCGTGTTGAGGGGACGGCTCTGGAAGTGTGAGTAATAAACCACGAGGCTTCAGATACATCAGTGATTAATTTACTGCCTCCACTCCGCGTCAGAGAGCTGGAAGGAAGCCCGGAGCAGAGGAAATGTTGAGTTTCTGGCAGCCTCGTCTGAAATGAGTTCAGACAGCCTGAAGCTGCCTGAAAACGTGTGTTCCGCATCAAAACACTCTCTCCCGCACCCGTCATGTCTCTGGAGAACTGGATCATTTTGGTTCTTCTTGCTGATTGCCACTCCATCTGGTTAGGTATCCGAGAAAACAAGTAGGAAGACTGGGGAAGATATTTTACTAGCAGTATTCTTTGCTGGACTGAGACTGGGTGCAATCAATTTCTCCTCAAACTCTCCCTATAGAGCGAGCACAAGGATCAGATGTATACATAAAGAAAAATAATAATAATTGTCTTACCAAATGCTGAAAAAAGCAGCAAAGCTATCGTTACCTTGTTTAATAATGAAGAAGGTATTGAAGAAGTTCTTGTTAATTTCCTTGATACAAGAGAAATACATACAGTAGCACCTCTTAGACTCTTAGACTTGCTTTAGAGTCAACAAAACCTCAAATGGTCATTATGTCCAAATATAAAACATGCTAAAGCCTAGATAAAAACATAATATAAAAATCATCTCAATGCTAAAATGTTGTTTTCTGGATCACTAAACCAGTTTGCAACAGCCACTCATTCGGTTTCAAAAACATAATATGTGGGAGTGTCTAAACAGCAAGCCCCTCCCACTTTACTCTGGCCCTGTTTTATCACTGGAGGCCACGGCAAACACTCTCTGAGCGGCAACAAATCATGGGAGCAGAGGAAAAGGGGGGGTGGGAGGGAAAGAAAAAGACATTCGTTTTCAAAGGAAGCGTTGCAGCTCATTTATCCCCCGAAACCTCTACCTGCATCCTGCACACACTGTTTTCATTAGAGGAACCAATTTATGGCTTCGTCTTGACTCTGTCCCCACAGCTCCCACCTCCATACACTGGTGGAGGCCCACCTCCCATCACCACGGTAACAAAATTTCACTGTTTGAAGGTAAACACTTCAAAATGGTTACGTAAAAAAAGAGAAAAGAGAGAGAGAGCACTTTCTCTGGGGGAGCATTTTCTGTTTTCCATTGGTAAGAGGAACATTTGGCATCAACTACTCTGGCAAGTGAAGTTCTGGCCTACAGTGAATTAGAAAGCTATTCACAGTAGTAAACAGTGTTTCTAAGAAATCTATGTCATAAATAGACTTAAAAAATAAGCTGGGTATAAAAGTGTATTGCGTATCCAAGTGTACATAAAGCCTTGTTAGAAATTGCTTAGCACAGTCCTAATTCCTGTCCAAGGAAATCAGAGGCATAAAGTTAAAATGGCAAACAGGCCAAAGCTAAAGAGGCTTTAGCGTACTGAAAGATCTGAACGAGAACCCCATCAGCAACTCAATGCACACCATATGTGCGGAGTGGAAAGGGATGCTGGCTAACGCTTCTTTCGAGAGCTTTTGCCAAAAGGGTCATATTTCTCGTGGAAATGTTTAGACTTCTATGTCCACCTTCTTTCCTTTCCGAAATCTCTAGCTATCAAAACCGCAACAACTCACGAACTGTGTTTGTACCGTATACGAGTCCATTTCTAGTGCTTGTGTCTTGCTCATCAAGTTATCAAGAAGGAAATATATTATTGGTAATAAATATTACTAGAAATAGGAGCATTACCTCTTTACCCAAGAATAATGAGGAATAAATCTGGTACTGACGTACCATGACTGGGTAACCTTCAATCATTCTTTTAATTTAGGCTGAAAAACGTGAGATAGAAATACACCCTAGTCGCAATGAACAGCAGCCTTCCTGAGCAATTCGCAGAAATGTGATGAAGTTGTGGCAAACGGGTCAAATTAATTGTAAATTAATGTTGATCTAAAGACATAAATTTGTGTATAAAAATAACCAGGCTTCATTTGGTGTGACTCATTTTGAGGCAAATCATACCATGACGTAAAAGGTATAATAAACTGTTATAATTAGTTATTCTGTCAAAACATACTTTCCCTAAAACACATTTTAAAACCAAACCACATGTACATGAGTATGGTGTGTATCATGCAGCTCTGTTTAACTACGACATCCAGGGTCTTTGAAGCGTAGCGTTAATTCAGAGGTGGATGGTAGTATGCGTTAGGCAGTATGTGACTCATCTTCCTCTTTTCCCCAAGGAGAAAAAATGTAATCTAACTGAGCCTTGGGCTTGCAATTTCCCTCCACTGGAGTAGACTGGATTCATTAAACCACTGGCTGCTGGCCAGCTCTTTTAACATGGGGAGAGGGTTTTTTTTTTATTGCATGTCAGTATAAAATAAATCAAAATGCGTGAATAATATATCTCTAAGAAATCCATTGGCAAGCAATGGAGGTGAAAAGGGAGGAAGGAGAAATTTGTGAATTATAGTCATCTCCATCCATGCATTACACTTGCCTAGTCAGATGTTCTGAGTACATACAACATTCAAGTAAACATGTTTGTCATTTTGTAGAACAGTGCAGAACACCGTTTTATGAGACCCACCACAAGACCTGCCTTCTGCATATTCTGCACTTCACATATTTGACTGTTTTTCATTTTCATGCCTAATGAAACTGCCAAGATTTTCTGACCTGCTATGGCCGCGCTGCCGTGCGGATACACGCGTTGTTTTGCCCACTCTTCTCGGTCGTTCTGGAACGCCGTCACACTCCGCTCGCTGTACGTTGCAAAATCCTCCAAGCAGTGCCTCCTGCTACGGATGCCGGCGCCCTCTTCTCTTGGGAGCTGCCCCTTGAAGTCCAGTGGCCGGTCTGGACCAGCCTGCAGCCTTTCGTGCGGTTGTCTGGTGCAGATGTTCAGGAAGTTGTTCAGAGACTCCCCACGACCGCGTTTACAGTGCTGCGAGTCTGATAAGGACAGCGAGGAGAGCGTGTCTACTTCGAAGTAGTTCCGGGAGGTCTTGGATTGAGCGTCTGTGCTTTGCTGTGTCCGCTGTTTGTCCTTCAGCTTAGCCAGAGGCAGTGCGCCGCTGAAGAGGCCACCCAGGTCTTCCCTCTGCGGGACCGGACACTGTTCCTCCTTATGCCTGTGCTTATGTTTGTGTTTGCGTTTGTGAAGACACACACTTGCCAAGCAGCTGCCGGAAGGGTGATGGGCGTCGCCCATCCTGGGAGGGGCCATGTCCCAGGGCACGCCCTTCATCCTGTGTCGGCTGGCCGCGGAGAGGCCGCTCAGCCCGCCGGGGTGGAACTTTGATGGTGGGACCGGTGGCCGCATGAGATGAGAGCCTGAAGGACTGAGTGCATGGGACAGGTACAAAGGAGGGGGATACTGCCCAAAATAGCCCATGTTCATCATACTTGTGGCAAGAGGCATGGATGTGTAAGGCATCGCGTAGGGTGCATAGTAATTGCCACCGGGCACTGGGTAGCCAAACCCTTGAATGAAAGGCATCTTTGTTATTGGCTCATTTGATTTGGCTGGCCTGCCACGCCTTCTCTTTGACTTTTCGGAACTCCTGCGAAGATAGTGTACGGGGTCGTAGGGGTAGCAGGGCGTGGGGTAGTAGTGGTCAAAGTTGAGGCGGAAAATACTAGGGTAAGCGTTTTCGTGGTAGAACTTGTAGCTGCGGTGAGAGATTCGGAAGACCTGGAACTTGCTGATGAGCTCCTCAAGGTCAGCCAGGAATTGAAGGTCATCCCTGTTGGGGAGACTCTTTCGCTTGCGCCGATGTTTCTGTTTCTTAAGGCTCTCTTGAGTGAGGAAGTTTTCCATAGCAGCCGTCGTTGCGTGCTTCTGATAGCGCCCCCTGGTGGCTTTACTCATGGCTTCCAGCGCGGCAGCTTCCACAGCCTCAAAACTGCAGAGATCAAAGGAGTACCTCCTGCGAGAAGCTGGACCCTTCTCGGCCTGGTCCGATGTGCTGTTGTTGTCGGTGCCAATTCCACTGTCGCTTGGGATTGTCTCTTCACTGTGGGACTCGCTTACTGGAGACAGGGTGACCTCTTTGATGGACGCCACTTCGGAGAGATGAGAAGGCGAGTTGGCCATAAGTCTTGGGGGAGAGAGCTTCCAGTTGCTACTGAGCAAGCTTTTCTGAGCTTTTGTGGGCAATGCACTAACAGGCTGTAGGTTTGGCATGGTCTTCAGGTCGTGCTGGCTGGTTTCTGTGCTGGCATGGTGTGCCATTCCACCTGCTAAGGACTGAGCGGAGAGTGACTGCAGGACCCTGGGAGAAGGCATTCTGGTTGTGGGTGATGGATTAGAAGGCACTAGAAGGTTCTCAAACTGACGCGAAACAGGCAACAAGTGCTCATCACTGGATTTGTGCTCATCCTGCTGGGCCTGCAGCTCAGCCCTGGGCTTCCTCCCCCGTTTTTTGCCTATGTAAATAGTCCCGCGCTTGCTGACGTTAATTTGCTTGCCGAGACGGGCCTCGATTGTTGACACGGCACTGGAAACTGGAACGTTGGACTTCAGGGTCAGATTGCCGGCGCTAGAAGAGGACAAGAGTTCATTCAAAATGCTTTGCATTTTAACCAGTTTCATTTTCTTGTCTGTTCTCGTTTTCTTGAGTTTCAACTGTTGTGCAGTAGGGGTTTTATGTAAGGCCAGCTGCACCAATTTTGACAAATGATGCTTCTTCCTCCTCCTCTTTGAAGTGCTCAGCGAGTCTTGGGCGATAGGGCTAACGGGACTAGTTGCGGTTCCTTCGTGAATCGTCTCCACCGTGAGCAGGGGCTGCTTTTTCGGCCTTCCCCTTTTTTTCTTGATGGGCGTGATGACTGTCAGACTGTTTGTGTTGGTGTAAAGTGGGCTGGATGGCGTAATAGGAAAAGCAGAGGGTGGCTCCTCGACAGGCATCACTGGATTAATGTCTTTATGGGGAGCAGAGCTCTTGGATTTCAAATAAGACCATCTATCCTTGACCTTTGATTGCCTCCCATCTGGTTGCTTCTCTGGATCAATCATTGATCGTGGTCTCCCAACCGGGTTATTCCTGTGTCTATTCTCAGACAGCTCCACAGTCACCAGTGCCGCCACGCACTGGTCCCCCAGCTTCCGCGGATCCACTCCAAATTGCTTTGCGCTACTTAGATCCATTTTGTTTGACACTTTAGGTTTCGCTGCACTTTGATCAGGCTTGTCTTTCATTTCCACCGTCTGTGTTGTTTCTGTGTCCTCCAAACAGACACTGTCCTCGGTTAATCTTCTGTTCTTCTTCTTTCTGTTTTTAGGTTCACCTGTGTGATGTGGAACACAGCATAGCGTCGTCTTGGTCAGATCCTCTATCTTCTTCATTGATTTTTCTGCCTCTTCTCTTTGAGTCTCACTTTTATCAGTGTTACACTGTTGCTTATTCTTAGCATTGTCTTGAGCTGCTTTCTCACTTTCCCTATCAGTCTTTTTGGCCCGTGGCACATCTGCATTATGGGTAATCAGAGTCCTCATAGTATCCCTCCTTCCATACTTCCGTTTGATGTTCCCAAAGACTTGCTCGGTGACCTCCTGCAAGCCCCTCTCTTTGCTGAGAGAGCACTGCATCACCGGACTGGAGTCTGCTGGTGGACTCAGTGTTATATCAGCTGGAGAAGAAGCTTGAAAGTCAGATCCTGGACAAGTCATTCCTGAGGCAAACAGACTTCCAGATGAACCCTCCGTGACCTTTTTAACCTGTGTCTTTGAGAAGGGGGTGCTGACCTCTGACAGAAGGCTCTTGTTAATACATGTTGATTCTTGTTTTGATTCTGGATCTCTCCCGTGGTCCCCTAGGGACACTGCCTCTCTTAATACTGGCTTTGTCCAATCCAGTGGGTGAACGTCATTGTTTTTGGGCTCGTACTTTGGTCTCACGCTCTCCCCGAGGACATCCATCATGTTGTTTTCATTTTGAGCCACAAGTCTATACGGCCTCTCGTAGGTCTGAAAAACAAGGGGGAAAAAATCAATTTGGTATACAACAACATCCATCGAGTTTTATGCTGATGTCTTCTGCAATTCTACAGAAGAATTCTATTCTTGAATTCTGCAAGAACATAACTTTACATTTTGCAGAAATGTCATATTATACAGACATTTTGAAAATTAATTTTCTTTAGACTATTATTAAAGAAAAGGTTTTTAAAGTCATTAACAGCCAACATGTGCCAGCAGTCAAAACTTTGGTTGGCATTACTGTAGTCTTTTTTTGCGGTTTTGTGCAGAAATATTCACATTGTAGAGCCAAAGTCATCACCAGAGAACTTTTATGTTGTTATTGATAACATCTGCACTACTGCCAAGTTATTGCAGTTAGTGGGGCACACCTAAAGAAAATCACACAAACACTGTGTGCCGTTGTGCAAGCTCTCGAGACTTTGCGGTTTGGTCTGTTAGAAATAAGGTATTGCAAGATCAGCATCTTGATATGAGGATATGTTCTGTAAAGCCATCCTGTTTTCAAAGCCAACAGCTACAGGCGGTGATGAAGCTTAACCGCACTCTTGTTTTTCAACAGGTCAGCTCCCATTCGACTGTGCTGCAGCTGAGATGGAGGCAGCTTGTGCTGTGGTTACAGATGAGCTTACATCTGGAGTCCCTCCATTCTCACAGTTTCACAGCATCCCTTCAAAACGCTGCCCAACAAACGTATTCCCCACGACACGTAGAGGGGCGTTCATGGCCAACGTTTCCTGGAAGGTTTCTTTTTTACATCACAGATATTTTGGGTTAATTGTAAAGGCATGAAAATTGTGGTAGTAAAAAAAAACCAAAAAAAAAAAAAAAAACATTCCCAGCCAAAAGTATCTCTTACATTCTCCATCTCCAAGCAGTGGCACAAAGGGTCTTTCATAAAGTGAAGGTGCACATCGCGAGCTGAGATCTCTGGCGCCGTCACTTGCGCTGCGACTCAAATTACAACACGAGAGGATCATTTAGTATCCTGGTGTCTGGTGTGTTTGAATACCCGCATAGTAAATGAAAAGGCTTCTGCTATAAGGCACGTGAGAGTGTCGAGAGACATTTGTGGGAATGAAATGATTTCTGTTTATGTAAGTAGTTTTGAGAGATGACAAGCTGGAAAGGCTGAAAGCATTTTCACCTAATAACCACGCAAAAGTGGGCGGAACAATATAAACACGGGAAGAAAGAGCACTCAAACACAACTGTATCCTTTCCAGTATCCTTTTGTTTGCACAGTACAAAGTAGTTTGGGTGCAGTCACAAGCAAAAGAAAAGAAAAAAGAATGCTCGAATGCTCATGAGTAATGGCTTATAGCCTTCCCTTTGCTGATTTTTTAAGAAATTACCACACCAGCTACTTTTGACAGGTCAAATTACCGCAGGCAACTTGGCAGCCAACCTGGAAACCTACGGAAAACCGTATTTCCTGAGTTCTGAACCTCTCGCACTATCTGCAGCTACTTTCTCTGTCCTTCCTCACATTTGTAATCAGCACACAGCAACTCATCCCCCCCCCCCCCCCCCCAAGAGAGCACAGGCAAGACTTTTATCTACCCTATGCAGCCTGAGCAATCACACTCAGTTATTATAAAATATCCCAGCATGCTATGGGAAAGTGTCCAAGGATGGGTGTGTGGGAAGGGTTGTGTGTGTGTGTGTGTGTGTGTGTGTGTGTGTGTACATGTGCGTATATGTCTGTTTTTTTCAGGAGTCATCCTGCAGCATAATCCTCTCCAATATCATTCAATCAGTAGCTTTTAATTAAAGGGGACACGCATTATCGGCGGTTCACCCCTCCACCAGATTCGTCCCTTTTATTTCCCCCATCTGTGAGAAACTGCATCACCTTTCAAATTCTTAATCCTGTAATCCTGGGAGGAATTTGCGGTCTCTCCTGGCCCACAGGATACAGTCTCAGCTGCAGCGAGCCAAAGTCTCCTGGCCGCCCTTTAATTTGCCTAAATGGCATTATATTCCTCCCTCCCCCGTCTCCACGGCAACATTACAGGAATTGCATAACCTCCGCACCGAAGATGTCAGGCCTATTAATCAAACTCCATTAGAACTGTATCAGTGTGAAGAGAGTGACCAGAGAAGCATAACAACAGATTTTTCAAAGCGAGTCGCAGTCTTCCTTATTACCCACCCGTGTTGTTCCTTTACCCTTACCAACAATATCCTTTTAATTTATACACTGACACTGATGTGACACACAGTGCGTACTGAGGAGAACACAACGTGTCAGATGAGAAATTAATAATCCAAAAAAAAAAAAAAAAAACAAAACAAAACAAAAAGAACAGCAGCTCTCACAGGCTATTACCCCGGAGAATTACATTTAAAAGGCCCTATTTATCAACAACAATCGCGTGTACATCTTCGACTGCCTGTTGAGATGCCGCAGTGGTTTTTTTTTTGTTTGTTTGTTTTGGGCGTTTTTTTTTTTTTTTTTTTAGCTGTGATGAGGCCCTCAGTCCTGCACCATGTCAGACGGTTGACATGCAATGTCTCACCAGGAGCGTAGTAAGAAATCACGGCAGCCGTAAACGACTCGCGCATCCTTCTAACGAGGACTTCCTATCTGCAGCGAACAGAACGATGTCTCTGGCAAGGCCGCCGGGCAGTTTGGCTAGACGGGCGCTGAAATCACGCCGGCCCGGCTGCCGCTCAAAGCCCAGAGCTCTGGGAGTCGAGTCGGACCCGGAGCAGATAAACACACAGGGAGAAGGCGCTGGAGATTACAGTCACTCCTCTCGCATGGTAATTTGGTTTGGCACACTGTTCCAGCTTCCTGTCTCCAACCCCCTCCTTCCATTTCTTCTCAGTTTGTGTTGTTCTCTTTATCCCCCCCACCCCCACCAATCCACCACTTACCCCACCCCTACACCACCATGGTGAGGGACCAGCCAAAACCTCATTGGCTTCTTGTGTGTTTGGTTACCAAGGGATACCATGAGTCAGAGCTAACCGAAATAGGCAGAAATGCAGCGACCCAATCACAGGCTAGTATCCGTGCCAAAAAAAAAAAATCCCTGTGCCCCCCCCCCAACCCTGCCTATCCAAAAGCCTTCTAGACTGACAGATGAACAGTCCCGCGGTCTGCTTTCATGACACTCCTTGTGCTGAGCTGAGTCTTCTCCCCGCCACCCCGCGGAGACAGTACAGGGGACGACAGAAGACCAGCGATGTCTCCAGAGCGTAGGCAGCTCAGTCAACATGCCACACCACGAGGGGTCATTGGACCCTGTGATTCGCACGCGGCCAAAGGCGGTGCTTTCACACCCCCCCCCCCCCAAATCTACGCGGCAGCATCGTTTATGGACCATGCCGCGGCGTCCCTCGAAGCCACAGGGCTAATTGGTCGAACTACAGCATTTGCAATGCAGTGTCTGGTAATGGGCCCAGAGTCCTGGTGAAAGCCAGTTCTGTCTTGTCTGATAGCCCTTTACATGACAGCTGCCTGGTGGCCTTCGGTAATATGATGCTGAAATGAAGACAAGACCCAGCCGGTATAGGATGTCGATCACCTGATCTGTCAGTGTGATCTCCAGTTTCCTGAAGCATTTACTTTAATCCATTTCAGCGCCCTGACAATATCGCACACGGCTTAAGGGACTAGGATCGACGTGCCGGTAACAAATTTTCTGCAATAATAAGAATGTTTGCCAAATGCAGAAATGTGTCAAATGTAGAGACATCCGCCGCATTATTGTCACCTTAAATCCCAACACACCTCATATCAGCTTCTCCCTTTCCAAAAAGACGGCAGCTTTAAAAATCTATTACAAAGCGATGCGCACTGCCAAAATACATTTGCACCGTGTCTTCTGGATCAACTCCCACTCAACCCCCACTTACACAGCTGCATCACTAATGAATCAGAAATGAAGCTTGTCTCAGTTATTATCAGTTCTGACTTCTGTGCCATGGCAGAAATCTTTTACACTGGTCCGTGCAATAAAATCAGGTCCACCATGTGAGACTGCAATGCTAAGACCTTTAGAAATTAAATTCTGTATCGAATTTCTATCTGCATACACACATGACATGACGTCCCTTCACAGTCAACACGATCTGTCTGTCGCGTTTGTCTGAAAGGCTTACGGTCTCCACACGGGTCACCAAACGTTCTCAGGAGAGCAGCGACTTGAAAGGTTCTTCCAGCATCTTATTAAAGGTGAAATGGCAGCTGATAGAGGCAGGCTGCCTGGATACTGTCAGGGTCCAAGAACAGTCATACGAAGATTATCCTCATCATCAGTTAGTGAAGGAGTGAGAACTTTTTGGACAGAACACATGTAACTTGCTGTAACTCACGGCCCCACTGATCGTAATCATTATTCAGATGCATTAACTGGCGTCCCTTCTCTTATCTACTCCACCACAACCAGGAGGTTACTCACTACTGCTATTAATCACATTATGAGCTGTGATCTATGTGACAAATAAAACAATTAACAGCTATTTTCAATTTGGAGAAATCCTGCTCTCTGGGTCTGACGCTTTTAATCATGCGTTTGATTGATTTGAAGGGAGGGTCAAAAGCAAACGAGTGCTCATTGTGAGGCACCTCCCGGGCCCACGCCGCAGTTCATTCAGCTCCTAACACTATTAGCCTCCGTAATCGCTGCAATTGGCTTTAAAGTTCCATTCACGCTGGGTGTTTTGCCGGCGTCGGCACTAATTAATTACAAGCCATCCCACCAGGCCCCTCCAAGCTCATCCGTCCTGTCTGCTGCGGGTGATTAAGGGACGACGGGGCAGGAAGAGGCAGGACCTGAGCACGCGTGCACGCTCTCGCACGACGGGCGACACGGTGCGCCCGAGCGGGCCACTTTGAAGATGCATTGTGGGAAGGCATCCACCTCCCCCCCGCCCCCTCACCCCCATCCTTCCAGCTCCCATCACACACACCCGCCTCCCAACACCTCAGCCAATCAGATGCCTCCCTACGGCTTCCAGTTACGGCACGCGTCTACAAAAGCGACCCTGTCCTCTCGAATGGAGGCACATCTGGTTGAATGCTGTTAGAAGACAGAAAAATAAAGAGCTAATGTCCCTGTGCCCATTAAAACCATTCGAGTTGAGAGCAGAGAAGAAGAAAAGCCAA
>NC_135213.1:36940077-36943706 GCF_052324685.1 Brachyhypopomus gauderio
TCGTTAATAAAATCAAACGTTCTCCGGTCAGGATCGCTGCAGTTTTCTCTGGTGTTCTCCGCCGATGCGCCAGTCATTCTGGGCTGTGCGCGTCCCAGACCGGCTATTAATGACAGCCACAAGCAGCTCCACATGATCCAAGTACTAACATAAGCCTCGCCGATAAAGTAAGTAGCGCATGGCTTGGCGTGCGGACTCCGTGCTGACATCGCGGGAGAATTCACAGACTCTCAGAACATCTAGCTCCTTGACCACGTTTGTCATGTGCTTGATACATTATCGATGTGTAACGGACAGCTTAAGTAATCCACACCGGCTTCTCTCAGGATCGCCCAACGCGAGGTCCCCTCTCGGTCGCAGGCTGTAATGATTTAGGAGCTCAGACCAAAGGCCAGCGAGCAGACCGCAGTGGAAGCGTCGCAGTCGTAACTCAGGCACGCAGCCGTCGGGCACGCGGTGCAGGGCTCTCCCTGTCCAGGCCTCTGACCATGCGTCTCCTCGGGGTCCTCGGCAGCATGGCGGGAAAACCACGCTCCTCTCGCGTGAGCCGGGTGGTTGAGGAGGGGGCGGGGCTACAATAGCTTAAACCAATAAAAGGGTTTGCTCAGCTCAAACTCTCCAGAAAGTGAACAATGGCCTCTCTGTGAGGAGCTGCGCTTGGCCGCTAGACAGCTGGTTTTCCACTCGATATCGATCTAACCCAAAACAGAATGGTGAGCAACAAAGGGGGCAAAAAAAACCCTAAAGAAAGAGAAAGAAAGAAAGAGAGATAGAAAGAAAGAAAGATGGAAAGCACCTGTGCATTGGAATACACTCACAAGGGAGGGGGGGGGGGCATACAAAATAATATAAAATGAAGGCACTTTATTTTATTTCACCTACAAAAGAGGCGGCCACCCCTCTAGAATGAAAAAATGGTTTTTTAAGTGTTCTGAGACTGATGGTGGGATGAAAGAGTCGCACATCACAACCGAATCGACAGCCACGACTTTGTTAGGGATCACCGGCCCGTGTGCGGCTGAAGCACGAGGGACTAACAGGTCCTTGCACACGTAACGACAGGGAAACGTTTCCACGGCAAGGAGGCAGGCGTCAGCTGACTCCCCGGGACGACCTTGAGGAGGGGCTTCTCTAGCCTCTCTGTCCTCCGTTCCCGCCGTAAAGATTTCAGCTTTACTAACCGATAGACTGAGTGGGCATTGTAGGCTAACAACAGAAGAACGGTGACATTTTATTTGAGTTCAAGATCTAGGACTCGTACCAAAATGAAACATAAGTAATTACTAGATGACGAGAGCGAAGCAATTACTTTTCAACTGTTTGAAAAATTTTATGCAATACAGCTTTACCAAACTAACCACAACATTATACAAACACATGTGAATTCCTTCAATATTTGGTCACAGGAATAAAATGTTAAGTGTTTTTTTAACCAAGTCCAGATGAATCCAGACAGACTACCCCAGGACTAAATACACAAATTCTTTTACTGTAAGATTTTCAAACAAATGCATAATTCATCTTAATGAGATGAGTGGAGTTCGTGGCTGGGGTGTATTTCTTTAAATATATGGTGTGGTGGTGCAAATTCAGTTCCAAACTGCAGCTAACTGTTACTTTCACCTGAACACATGATCTTTATGACCTCCTCTTTTATCCAGCCTCACACACACACACACACACACACACACACACGCACATGCTCCCTCCCCCATTCTACAAACATTCAGCGGTGTGGGTGAAAGGTCATGGAATCCCACAGACAGCAAGATTTGCAAAGACAGACCAAACCGTCTATTCCTCTATCAACTGGAGCTAAAAAGAACTACTGGATAGAAGCCTGTTTGTGGCTCACATGGTGTGTTTGGGGTGTGTGTCTCTCAGTGTGTGTGGCCAAACTCCCTTGTGAGCCATACGATATCATATTCAAAGGACGAAACACACGTCCACATGCTGCATCAAAGTGCCGTGTTATACGACGACCCCGTTTTTCTGTTGCCGTCGGGATCATGACGTGCACTGGGCTCTCGCCACCTCCTACTCCAAAGTCCTCTGATCCAGGTTCCCAGGCAAGGCAGTAGTTTCTCATGAACACACTACAGGCTGCAGAAGAAAGGAGTTCTTTAACTGCTCCAGCCGGCACCAGAGGGACACAACATCAACTGGCACACATCGTCGTATCCCTACAGTTGGGCTGACACCGAATACTCCTAGAGGTCACTCCTGGGGTCATCTCTGCACAATTGCCAACACAAACACAATTCTCTCCATTTCTCTGCCAAGCGCTTGTGTCCTCTTAAGAGTTCGGGAGTAATTCTTCATCTTGAGGACAAATCCCGCATATTAAGTAGCTCTGCGCATGAGAAAGTATTCATTTACTACAACCCCAAAGCCACCGTTTCACATTAGTGCCTGTTCAGTGACACCGTTTTCGTACTCAATAACAGGCCCACTACCACTGAACTGAGCCACTTCTTTTCAGAGATGACACTTTACCATTAGCATCCAAGTTGCAAAAGCAACTAATGGCAAATCCCTTATTAACACTCATCAGTGGTTACATGTGTTTAATATGGCCGAGCTAACAGTATAGTGGCTAGTCCTGCAAGCATGAATAAGTTTCTTAGAAAAAGGTGAACTTCTTATCCTCACAGGGTGGCACCAGTCCCTTTAGTTGCTGCTACCTAAGGTGACCTGTAGCTTTTATTTCAAGTAACAGAACTCCACCCGTCCCCGCCCTGGGATGGCACCAACCTTTGTATTTGGCACAATAATTAATTACTTGCTTTTCAATAGCAGTTCATTCGGGTAGCGAGACGGAGACGAGCTCTGTGAAAACGTATCTGGGTCCGCCGACATCTCAACAGCAGAGGGAGGAAGCGTCTCCGGGAGACAGCTGATGAACCCTATCACATTTCACTGACAAACTCAATTGCGCTTGAAGTGAGATCTAGTGAAAGTCAATATGCCACATGGCTCCTGCAGCCGTGCATGCGCACTGGCCAGACGGCAGCCTCGTCTAGAACGCACTCATTTATTCATTAGACCTCCAACCTGTCCCAACGTGCAGGTTTGGGTTCCCAAGTGAAAAGTGGTACTGGAAAACCATTCACAGCTTGTCAACTGTGTGCTCGGGTAGTTGCGGTGGCCGTACGTGTGTGTGCGGTGTAAGGAGCAGCGTGCGGTGTAGAGTATGCGTGTTGTGTTCAGTGCTGTGCACCTATAATAACAAAGAAAAGCAAAGCGGAACAGCCCTGCCCTTCGACTTCTACTGAACACTCTTCCTAGATGTGAAGTTTCACAAACCCCCCCCCCCCCCCCCCCACACCCACACCCTCCACCCCCCCACACCACCACCACCCCCAGCCGTGTTCTGAATGGCCTGGAAGGCGAGGCTGTGGTTAGCAGAGACAGCTGCCGTCCGGGCAGCACCGTAGGGAGGAAGCTCACACTTCCACAACGCACACGGCCTCGCTAGTAACACCGCAGCACACAAACAGGCTGCACTCTCACAAGAACTCTTACCTCCACCCGACAGGCAGCGGACTGGAACCTCATCGCACCACACCATCACCGTTTCAGCCACTTGGTTCATTTTAACAGCCACAGTGACTCTTCTGCCTTCTCAC